>NC_083223.1:266382706-266602706 GCF_032191835.1 Heteronotia binoei
TGGACTAGATGGACCCTCACTGGTCTGATCCAGCAGGACTCTTCTGATGTTCTTATGAGGGGAAGGCCTCGTCCTCTCTGCCCTGTTGTTGGCCCTCCAGAGGAACTGGTTGAGGTCACTGTGTGAGACAGGAGGCTGGACTAGATGGACCCTCACTGCTCTGATCCAGCAGGGCTCTTCTGATGTTCTTATGAGGGGAAGGCCTCGTCCTCTCTGCCCTGTTGTTGGCCCTCCAGAGGAACTGGTTGAGGCCACTGTGTGAGACAGGAGGCTGGACTAGATGAAGCCTCACTGGTCTGATCCAGCAGGGCTCTTCTGATGTTCTTATGAGGGGAAGGCCTCACCCTCTCTGCCCTGTTGCTGGCCCTCCAGAGGAACTGGTTGTGGCCACTGTGTGAGACAGGATGCTGGACTAGATGGACCCTCACTGGTCTGATCCAGCAGGGCTCTTCTGATGTTCTTATGAGGGGAAGGCCTCACCCTCTCTGCCCTGTTGCTAGCCCTCCAGAGGAACTGGTTGAGGCCACTGTGTGAGGCAGGAGGCTGGACTAGATGGACCCTCACTGGTCTGATCCAGCAGGGCTCCTGAGGGGAAGGCCTCAGCCTCTCTGCCCTGTGGTTGGCCCTCCAGAGGAACTGGTTGTGGCCACTGTGTGAGACAGGATGCTGGACTAGATGGACCCTCACTGGTCTGATCCAGCAGGGCTCTTCTGATGCTCTTATGAGGGGATGACCTCGGCCTCTCTGCCCTGTTGCTGGCTCTCCAGAGGAACTGGTTGTGGCCACTGTGTGAGACAGGATGCTGGACTAGATGGACCCTCATTGGTCTGATCCAGCAGGGCTCTTCTGATGTTCTTATGAGGGGAAGGCCTCAGCCTCTCTGCCCTGCTGCTGGCCCTCCAGAGAAACTGTATGAGACAGGATGCTGGACTAGGTGGACCCTCACTGACGTTCCGAACTCCCTGACTCGATGGGGCTGCCATAACAAACTGTAGCTCTTTATGCTTCTGTCGGTAGGGGGGGGGGTCACGTGGACAACACTCACCTTTGGGCACAAGGAGCATAGGAGCCATTGGGATGCTGCCCACAGTGGCCCTCCAGATCACCCCTGCTGTTCAGAGAAGCCATGCACGCGTCGGAGACAGGGATCGAACCTGTCGGGAGACATGCAAAAGGTCAGGATGCACTGATGGGAGAACCAGGCAAAATGGTGAAGCAGACCCTGGCCTCCTGCACCGCCCTGCGCCATAAATCCTTCAACGCCCACTCACCTGGGCCCCAAAGTTCCTGGCACTGACCCATGTAGGTGGGACAGACCCCTCCATAGCAAATGGCTCTGCCTTCTGCACAGGGCGTTCCATCCTGTTTGTGGAAGTTCGTGGGGCAGTGGGGGGAGACACCGTCGCAGAATTCAGAAAGGTCGCATTCGTTCCGCACGTCGCGGCAGAGAAAACCAGCCCGTCGCAGCTGGAAAAGGAGAGACGGAAGGGGAGCTGTTGTTAGATAAATGCATGTATTCTCGGAAACATATTATACAAATCACCCAACGCTTTGTGTAAAACGGGGGTTCCCAACCCCCGGGCCGCGGACTGGTCCCGGTCCATGGTCTGTTAGTGACCGGCCATGAGTTGTATCATTATTTCATTATATATTACAATGTAGGAGGAAGACGAGGAAGAAGAAGAAGAGAAGGAGGAGGAGGAAGAGGATAACGACAACATTGGATTTATATCCTCCGAATTTCAGAGTCTCAGAGCGGCTCACAATTACCTTCCTCTCCCACAACAGATCCCGTGAGGTAGGTGGGGCTGAGTGATAGAAGCTGCCCTTTCAAGGACAACTCTGTGAGAGCTAAGGTTGACTCAAGGCCATTCCAACAGCTGTAAGTGGAGGAGTGGGGAATCAAACCCCGCTCTCCTAGATAAAAGTCCACACACTTAAGTACCACACCAAACTAACAGAAATAAAGTACACAATTGTATCATCCCGAAACTATCACACACACACACCAGTCCATGGAAAAATTGTCCGTGGAAAAACCGGTCCCTGGTGCCAAAAAGATTGGGGACTGCTGGTGTAAAACAAGTTAAATAAGGGGTCATTGTATAAAGAAAAGAGTATAAAAAAGAGAATGGTACGAAAAAAGACAAACCAAATTCCAAGAACTAGAGTAGTTTCAAAGGGAACAAATGGTAAAATATTGCCCTACATTACAGAATAAAATTAAAGCGGTTCAAAAACAGTTGGAGGCACTAGATATAGCTACATTATGGAAAAAGGCAATTATGGTAAGGAACGACTTTCAGAGGAATAGCATTAACACAGCAAAAAGATTGGAGAACTATTTGAAGATCAAAAAAGCAAAACAGAAGGTTAGAAGTATAAAAATCAATAACAACTCAACACAAAGCTTCAAGGAAATCAACAAGGCTTTTGAGAACTTTTATAAAAATCTATGTAAGAAAAAGACTACCATAGAATTTCAGGAGACAACCAGTCTCGTTTCGGAGAAAGAAGGGATAGAAATACTAGAGGGCGATATTACAGTTCAGGAAATAAGGGAAGTAATAAAAGAATTGAAAAAAAAGGCAAATCACCAGGGCTAGATGCTTTCACAGGCAAATTTTTATAAAGAAATGATGGGAGATTTTGTTGCACCCGAAATGCAGGTAGTCTTTAACGAAGTTTTGAAAGGGAAGAAAGCTCCAGATACGTGGAGGGAAACAGAAAGAATATTAATCCTAAAACCTCAGAAGGATCCGGAAGAAGGAGGTTCATATAAACCTCTCTCTCTCTCTCGGCTTGGCTTCGCGAACGAAGATTTAAGAAGGGTGCAATAGTCCACGTTTGCTGCAGGCTCGCTGGTGGCTGACAAGACCAATGTGGGACAGGCAGGTCCGGCCACAGCGGCTGCAGGGAAAAGTCTGATTTAGGGTTGGTCCTGTAGCAGTGCGATTCTTCCTCAATCTCCTTTTGTCCTCAAGACCAGCTATGCGTGTGTTCTCAAAGGAAGAGACAGCCTGGTGGATGGTGTGCCTCCATGCTTTGCGATCTGAGGCTAGGTCAGACCACTGGTGATGGTTGATGCGACAGGTGCCAAGGGATTTCTTCAAGGAGTCCTTGTACCTCTTCTTTGGTGCCCCTCTATTTCGATGGCCGGAGGAGAGTTCGCCATACAGGGCAATCTTGGGAAGGCGGTGGTTTTCCATCCTAGAAATACGCCCTGCCCAGCGCAGCTGCGTCTTCAACAGCAGTGCCTCGAGGCTGGTAACCTCCGCCCGCTTGAGGACTTCAGTGTTGGTCACAAAGTCACTCCAGTGGATGTTGAGGATGGTGCGAAGGCAGCGCTGACGAAAGCGCTCGAGGAGTCGCAGGTTCATATAAACCGATAAGCCTCTTAAACCAAGATTATAAGATCTTTGCAAACATTTTGGCAAATAGACTCCAGAAAGTCATTCCGACCATTATAAAAGGGCATCGATATGGGTTTATTAAAGGTAGAAATACAGCACACCCCATTAGAAATATCCTCAATGTCCTATATCATGGACAGCAGAAGAAAATAGGGTTACTAAAATTGGATGTTTATAAAGCCTTTGACACTCTTTCTCATGAGTATTTATAGCAAATACTGGAGAAAATAGGGATAGGGAAAGGGTTCTTACAGGCAACTCAGGAGATTTATAAAGGAGGAAATGCGAAAAGGAAGAGTAAATAAGGGACCATTCACAAGCATTTCCCATACGAGGAGGGGTAAGACAAGGTTGCCCACTGTCTCCACTCTTATTTATAACAGCAACAGAACAATTAGCGGATTGGATTAGAAATTCAGGAAGAATAGAGGGCGACGGGACAGGTAACGAAGAAATGAAGCTCAACCTATTTGCAGATGACATTATAGTAATCATGACAAACCCTAATGAGGGAGTTAAGGAGGTTAAGATTATCCTAGAAGACTTTGAAAAGTGCTCAGGGCTAGGGGTCAACATAGCAAAATCAGAAATTATATATCTTAATGTAAATAGAGAACAAAGGCAAGAGATAAATAGGAGTACGGACATAGGATTGGGGGTTAAGGAATTTAATTATTTAGGTATAATCATTAGGGTTTGTAGAATCTTTCGGGCTCAAGTGCCGTGTTCTACTGGAGAAAGTTTTTCTTCCAGACGTTTCGTTCTCAGCTGCGGAGAACATCCTCAGTGGCGTTGCAGCCGGAGCAGGCGCTCTGACCTTCTTGGCTGCTGTGCATTGAGTGAGGCCAGGGCTGCTGGAGAGCTGCTATTTCTAGGCTGGAGGGGGTGTGGTGAAAGGGCAATTGGTTTGTGGATGTGCCCATTGTTTGGTGGGGCTTCCTGGAAGGGTAGTGATAAGGAAACTGGCTGTTGAATGTGACCATTGTTCTGTGTTAATTGCTGGGAGGGTATCCAGAGTTCTTCATTTTCATTAGCGAAAATGAAGAACTCTGGATACCAAGATCCACCAGTCCACCAATCTTGGTACCCAGCTCTGCAAAACACCCTACAGACTATAAATTGCTGAAACTCACAGACCAACCAGCACATTTCACAGAACAATCAGCACAGTCAACAACCATCTTCCTTATCTTCACACCCCTTCCAGCCCTCCCAGCAATTAACACAGAACAATGCTCACATTCAACAGCCAGTTTCCTTATCACTACCCTTCCAGGAAGCCCCACCAAACAATGGGCACATCCACAAACCAACTGCCCTTTCACCACACCCCCTCCAGCCTAGAAATAGCAGCTCTCCAGCAGCCCTGGCCTCACTCAATGCACAGCAGCCAAGAAGGTCAGAGCGCCTCCTCCGGTTGCAACGCCACTGAGGATGTTCTCCGCAGCTGAGAACGAAACGTCTGGAAGAACAACTTTCTCCAATAGAACACGGCACTTGAGCCCGAAAGATTCTACAAACCCTAATGATGTTACCAGCTGTGAAAACCTGAAATCTTTGATATTTAGGTATCTCTCTCTCTCAGCTTGGCTTCGCGAACGAAGATTTAAGAAGGGTGCAATAGTCCACGTCTGCTGCAGGCTCGCTGGTGGCTGACAAGACCAATGCGGGACAGGCAGGTCCGGCCACAGTGGCTGAAGAGAAAAGTCTGATTTAGGGTTGGTGCTGTAGCAGTGCGATTCTTCCTCAATTTCCTTTTGTCCTCAAGACCAGCTATGCGTGCGTTCTCAAAGGAAGAGACAGCCTGGTGGATGGTGTGCCTCCATGCTTTGCGATCTGAGGCTAGGTCAGACCACTGGTGATGGTTGATGCGACAGGTGCCAAGGGATTTCTTCAAGGAGTCCTTGTACCTCTTCTTTGGTGCCCCTCTATTTTGATGGCCGGTGGAGAGTTCGCCATACAGGGCAATCCTGGGAAGGCGGTGGTTTTCCATCCTAGAAATATGCCCTGCCCAGCGCAGCTGCGTCTTCAACAGCAGTGCCTCGATGCTGGTAACCTCCGCCCGCTTGAGGACTTCAGTGTTGGTCACAAAGTCACTCCAGTGGATGTTGAAGATGGTGTGAAGGCAGCGCTGATGAAAGCGCTCGAGGAGTCGCAGGTGATGGCGGTATAAAATCCATGATTCGGAGCCGTAGATGAGGGTTGTCATCACAACCGCTTTGTAAACATTGATCTTTGTGCCTTTTTTCAGATGTTTGTTGCTCCACACCCTTTTGTGCAATCGGCCAAATGCACGGTTTGCCTTTGCCAGCCTGTTGTCAATCTCCTTGTCGATCTTGGCATCTGAGGAGATGAAGCACCCCAGGTAGCTGAACTGCTGGACTGTCTTCAGAACTGATTCACCCACAATGATGCAGGGAGGGTGATAATCTTCCTGGGGTGCAGGCTGGTGGAGAACTTCTGTCTTCTTCAGACTAACTTCTAGGCCGAATAGCTTGGCAGCCTTTGCAAAAATGCTTTGTTTATAGTTTTGCAAAAAAAATATTGATAGAATGATAAAGGATAACTATGATAAAATATGGAAAAAAAATAAGAGAGTGACATGAAAAGATGGAAAAATAAAACGTTGGGGATATCATCTAGAATAAGGAGTGTTAAAATGATTTGGGTACCAAAGTTAACATACCTATTTCAAACGTTGCCTTTGGGAACAATGAAAAATAAAATTGAACATTGGAACAGAGCATTAAAAGAGTGGATATTTGACAGTAACAAAGCAGGTTCCATAAGAGAATAATATATAGTCATAAATCAGAATTTGGATGGGGAATCCCGGACCTAAACAATTATGAAGCTTTTCAACTAAAACCATTATTAGAAATAGGCGAGGAAAAGACACAGAAGTGGGTTAACTTTGAGAATGAAACTAATAATAATATAGGCAAATTAGGCATTTTTTCTAAAGTTACGAATAAAGACTTAAAACTAACAACAGGCCCTAGAAGAGCATCATTAGAAGTTTGAAAGAAACGGCAACCCCATTGGTTAGGAAAAATTTCTAGATGGGCACCCCTCAAAACTGTTAACGAGGAAGTGCAAGAAATAAATTGGTGGGAAAAGCTAAATCTTAAAGGGTATCACAGAGTGGGGGATATGTTTAGAAGTGGAAATCTTAAACCCTTACAGGAAGTAACAGAAGAGATAGGTAAACAATATTGGTTAAAAATAGCTGGGCTATATAAGGCAGTAAAAACGATTAGCGAAAATGAAGAACTCTGGATAGATGCACCGATGGAAGTAATATACAAACAAATGGCAAAGCAGAAAAAGGGTTTGGTAGGGAAAATATATAGAAAGATGATAATAAATAAGGATAAAATAGCAGAATACTTCAAAGGAGATGGAGCCATGAAGGTCAGATAACAGAAAGGATGGCGGATAAAATTATGAAAGGAACAGAAGAAATCAAAGTAACTGAATTTAAAGAACTTGAATATAAACTCCTTACAAAATGGTATAAGACACCAGCACAGCTAGCTAACATGAGTCCAGGATTAAGCCCGTTATGCTGGCACTGTAAACGCTCTAAAGGCTGGTATGCACACATGTGGTGGGAATGTTCGGAAGTAAAGACCTTTTGGAAGGAAATTATCGAAATTATTAGAAAAGTACGCAATATAACACTAACTATAGATTTTAATCTAATGTTGTTAAGTACAATAGGAGGCCTGATAATGGACAGGAGTATTCAAAATTTAGTTAAGGCGGGAAAGGCGGTTATAGCTTTGGGCTGGAAAGACGAAAGTAAATGGACAGTAGAAATCTGGCACAACTATTTGTTTGAATTTTATCGTGACGTCAATCAACAAAGAGACAACATGGGAAGGGGAATTTAATGAAATTAAGACCCGATGGAAGACCTACCTAGATTGGATATTGAAAGAAGGGAGAAAAGACATTCAATGGAAGATTAAGACTTTGTGCCCGTGGCTGGGGTGAAAAGACTCAGAGTAAAGGGAGGGAGGGAGAAATCGAAATGTATATAGCTACAAATATTTGTTGTAACAGACTAAATAGAACAATAAAAAAAACCAAGTTAAACTTTACTGGAGAACTATTTTACAGAGCAATAACTAATGTACTGCATGGTACAGCATGTAACAGAAGAAGAGAAGCATCCGGCTCACAACTGAAAAAGAATGCTCAGAGATGCAAATTAGCATCTTCAAAATAACCAATCAACAAACATTACTTCACCTTCACATTACCACACGGAAGGGGAACACCGCTGTCCGGGGGAAGAGGCGGCACATGCGAGACAGTGCGGTCTAGTGGTTAGAATACAACAAAGAAAAGGGCTCACGGCACCTCGATGTATAATAATAAACGACATGCTGCGTTCCAGCTCATGCATACACTGCAAACGCTATAATTTCGCTAGAAACAAATATATGTGCATACAAAATACCCAGCCCTCCAATATCATTATACTTAGTCAAACATCTGTGCAATGTTTGGTGTAGTGCTTAAGTGTGCGGACTCTAATCTGGGAGAACCGGGTTTGATTCCCCCACTCCTCCACTCGCAGCTGCTGATCTGACCTTGAGCCAGCCACAAGTTCTCTCAAGGCTGTTCTGCTCAAGAGCAGTTCTCTCACTCAGCCCCACCTACCCCACACGGTGTCCGTTGTGGGGAGGGGAAGTTAAAACCTCATAAGGGAACGCCATAGTAAGTACTACCCTTATCAGCAATGCAGGCGTCCTCTGCATTGCTGATAAGGATAGTACTAATTATGGCGTTCCCACTATTATGTGTGCTAATTAGAGAAAGCTAGGAATTCATTTGGCACTACTGGACCTGGAAAACTGTACAATACTCGTAAGGATGGTCCCTAGAAGGAGGATTTGAGATCCGAAACGGCTTGCAAAGCAGACCGGTTCCCCGTTGGACCACCTATTTTTAATACTGGACTGAATGCAGCTTTCAGCCACATAAGGGCAGTAGGAGCATTGAGTAACTTATGAGGTTTTAACTTGGTGAAATGTACTGATAATATTCGTTTTGTATTTTGATACTTATTATTCACAAGTTAAAACTGCATTTTACACGGAGAGTCTTTTTTCTTTTTGTTTCGGCTTCGTCTCTCCTCCGTGGTCCTTTTTACATTGCGATGTATAATATTATCAAGCAGTTCCCGCACCAACAGAATTTCAGAATTCTGTTGCTGTGGGAACTGGTTGGTGTTATTATACAGATTCCCCACAAAGTAGCAGAAGTGAAATGTGTGGGGGCAGTCTGACTGAATAAAAATATTATTTTGCCCCACCGTCCTGTTGTCTTTTTGCTCTTAAGATGCTACATCACAAAAGAAGCTGAAAAGTTTTATACAAGGAGCTGGAAAGCTCCCAAGAATCAGATATGCAGAAAAACTGAATGCAGAAAAACATTAGCTTCTCTTGGAAGAGAAACCCAGTACTCAGAATGCGACCCATGTATGGAACAAGACCAAGTAGGAACATATGGGGAGGGACGGTGGCTCAGTGGTAGAGCATCTGCTTGGGAAGCAGAAGGTCCCAGGTTCAATCCCCGGCATCTCCAAAAAAGGGTCCAGGCAAATAGGTGTGAAAAACCTCAGCTTGAGACCCTGGAGAGCCGCTGCCAGTCTGAGAAGACAATACTGACTTTGATGGACCAAGGGCCTGATTCAGTAGAAGGCAGCTTCACATGTTCATATACACACATGCCTTCTACCGAATCAGACCCTGGGTCCATCAAAGTCAGTATTGTCTACTCAGACTGGCAGCGGCTCTTCAGGGTCTCAGGCTGCGGTTTTTCACGCCTATTTGCCTGGGCCCTTTTCAGTTGGGAGAGGCCGGGGATTGAACCCGGGACCTTCCGCTTACCAAGCAGATGCTCTACTACTGAGCCACCCTCTCTCCAGCTGCCTTTTTCTCCTGCAGCCTCTTCCAGAGAGAGAACAAACCTCTTTCCCAGCCAGACCTATTTATGCTTTCCTCCCAGGTCCCTCCAAAACCTCTTCACCCAATTAGAGTGACAGAAAGAATCTTCCCTCTAAGCCGCGGAGTCCTGTGAGAAAAAATTCTACTTTGTGAGCTACAGGCACGAAAGTTGTGAGCTGCTGCATAAATTAGCTTGCTCGGGGGCCATTTTTCCTGAGTTGAGACAAAAATGTGTGAGCCGTAGGCTAAAAAACTGTGAGATAGCTCACACTACCTCAGCTTAGAGGAAACACTGCCTGGGAGATATAGGCCCACCAGCAACTCCTAGGCAGGCTTCTCCCTGCCCTCTGGGCCATACTAGGCCTCAGATTGTGACAGAGACATATGTTTGAAACCACTGATCTATAGCAAAGGTTTGCCCCACCTTTGCTGTGGCAAGGTACCTTGCATTCATGGCAACAGGCGCCCCCAGTGGCACACTGAGCTCCAGGCATCAGTTGGCACGTGCTTGAATTGCAACACAGATCTGCACACTCCTGAAGGAAAACGGAGGGAGAAAGAAAGATTACTGTTTCTAAAAACTCCAGCAAGAAGTTAGGCTGCTTCAGATGCACATTCAACTTAATGCGAAAGGGATACCAGGTTGCAGTGAGATGAGCAAAGGGGAGACAGGCTCTCACCAAGTGTGAATGGGCATGTTTGCCCCTTCCTTCTTCAAGCATTGCTTCCCCATGCATTTCCGCAATCAAGCACTTCACTCACGTGCTGGCTAGGGCAAACGTTTTTCAAAGCGTTTGCCTGCCCCATGTGCAAATGATTCCATCATGGAACCCTTGCGCCTTGGGGTTCTGGGGGAAGGTCAAGAGAGTGAGCAGACAGGTCACATGAAGGACTGGCCTTTGCCCATGGGAGCGGGTCAAGATAGGCAGCTGCAATAAAATAGCCCCTTGCAGCAGAAGGAATCTGCCACTGCTCATAAGAATATAACGTAAGAACATCGGAGAGGCACTGTTGTGTCAAGCCAGTGCCCCATCCAGTCCAACCCTCTGTGTCACACAGTGGCCAAAACCCAGGTGCCATCAAGAGGTTCACCAGTGGGGTCAGAACTCCAGAAGCCCTCCCACTGTTGCCCCCTCCCCCCCCACCAAGTACCAAGAATACAGAGCCTCACTGCCCCAGACAGAATTTTCCATCTACACCTTGTGGCTAATAGCCACTGATGGACCTCTGTTCTTAAGAACATCAGAGAGGCCATGGTGGGTCAGGCCAATGGGCCATCCAGTCCAACGCTCTGTGTCACACAGTGGCCAAAACCCAGGTGCCATCAGGAGGTCCACCAGTGAGGCCAGGACACTAGAAGCCCTCCCACTCTTGCCCCACCAAGCACCAAGAATACAGAGCATCACTGCCCCAGACAGAATTTTCCATCTATGCCTTGTGGCTAAAAGCCACTGTTGGACCTCCGCTCCATGTATTTATCCAGTCCCCTCTTGAAGGTGTCTATGCTTGCAGCCATCCCGACTTCCTGTGGCAGTGAATTCCATGTAGTCATACCCCTTTGGGTGAGGAAGAATTTCCTCAGCAACACTGTCCACGATAGGACATTTTTGGATATCATTCACTCATAGGGTTGCCCGTAAGTGGGAAGCAACTTGATGGCACTTAACACACACACACACACACACACACACATGCCTTCCCCCCAATGGAACATATCTTTCCCCCCCTTTTGGTGATTTCAACTATGATTTAAAAATCTATTTTTTTACATACGAACATAAGAGAAGCCATGTTGGATCAGGCCAGTGGCCCATCCAGTCCAACACTCTGTGTCACACAGTGGCCAATATATGTGTGTGTGTATACACACACACACACACACACACACACATATATATATATATATACACACACACACACACACACTGTGGCTAATAGCCACTGATGGACCTCTGCTCCACATTTTTATCCAATCCCCTCTTAAAGCTGGCTATGCTTGCAGCCGCCATCACCTCCTGTGGTAGTGCCCCTCTTCTCAAACAGAGACCACCCCCCACAAGAGCTTCCCCAAAGAAACCCAGCTTTCCTCACCCAACAAAAACCCTTTGAATACTAACAGCTTTGGCGACACCGCCCTGCCCTCTGCAACCTGCTTCAAATTTGAGTTGCAGGAGCTCCTTTGCATATTAGCAGGGCAGTCTTAACAGCATTATGGGCCCCGGGCAACGCAGTGTACTGGGCCCCTACGACAACTGCTCGCAGGAATAAAAATATAAATGGTCGATAAAATTAAATATCTATTTATTTTATTGGCACTTCCAACAAAATCGGTGTTGAAACATTAAAAACATGCTGTGCAGCGACAACTCATCAACATGATAAAACATTTGAACAATGCACGAGACTTGAAAAACACAATAATGCTCAGTAAACCATCCAGATTAGATGTCACAGTATGAAATTACTACAAATTTCTTATTATAACAAGCATTTGTGGCATTTCTTAGCAGAGAATGGCTTTATTATTGGCTGGAAGTCAATGGTCTTCGGATTAGTGTGGGGTCTCTATGCTCGTGGGGCTCATGGGCAAGGGCCCATCAGGCCCATGCGTTAAGACAGCCCTGCATACTAGGCCACACCCCCTGATGTAGCCAATCCTCTGAGAGCTTACAAAGCTCTTTTTTGTAAGCTCTCTGAGGATTGGCTACATCAGGGGTGCGTGGTCTAATATGCAAAGGAGCTCCTGATAGAATTCAGTCCCTGAGTTGCAACAGCGACGTTCTGAACAACCCGTGCGCACGTCAGTGGGCAGCCAAAGGTGGACAAGGAAAGAGGTGGGGAGATTTCTTCCTACCTCTCGGAGGCCACAGTCGCATCCTTCCCCCTTTTCCACAAGGTGGTTCCCGCAATGGGGCCTGGTCAGGCGGGTGGGCTTGGGCACATCTTGGAGACACCACACCCGGCTGCTCCGGAGGATCTCTTGGAGCTGCTGGTGGCTGCAATGGCTAAAACTCAGCCCGGACATCAACCTTGTGGAAGAGAAGAAGAAGAATTGCAGATTTATACCCCGCCCTTCTCTCTGAATCAGAGACTCAGAGCAGCTTACAATCTCCTCTCTCTTCTCCCCCCACAACAGACACCCTGTGAGATGGGTGGGGCTGAGAGGGCTCTCACAACAGCTGCCCTTTCAAGGAGAAGTCCTGCGATAGCTATGGCTGACCCAAGGCCATTCCACCAGGTGCAAGTGGAGGAGTGAAGAATCAAACCCAGTTCTCCCAGATAAGAGTCCACACACTTAACCAACTACACCAAACTGGCTCTCCAAGAGAAGAGTTTAGAGCTCGAGCACCTCCCCGTCCACAGGATTCGAACCCAGTACACGTGGACGCACTCACCCTGGCAGCTCCATGATGCAGCTGCGGCCGGGGGGGAGGTTGGGGCTGGACCCATCGCACCCGCAACCGGCACCGTCGTGACTGAGGCCCAGGTTGTGGCCCAGCTGGTGGGAGAGTGTGGAAGCCATGATCAGGGGGCTGACAGAGTGGTCCTGAAAAGGTGAAAGAACGGTAATGGGGAACGGAAGGGAGAAAACAACGCCCTCTCTTTGGCTTGAATGCATGCCAGAGGAAATATCGAGCGTTCTGCTAAAAGAGTAATTGTACAAGTTTTGGCCACCGTTTTAGGAGAGGCATTCCCTCTTCTAGCAGGCAATGCCTCTTCTAAGAAGATGTCATGGTACAGGGATGGCCATGCTGTGGCTCAGGAGCCACATGTGGCTCTTTTACACATATTGCGTGGCTCTTGAAGCCCCCACTGCCCCCACTGGCCAGCTTGGAGAAGACACGTCTCTTTAAATCACTTCTCCAAGCCAAGACAGCTGGTGGCTTGGAGAAATGCATTTAAAATTACTGTCATTTTCTTTCCACTTCTCCCTCCCTCCATCAATTTGCTTTCCTTCCTTCCCCACATTCTTTCCCCCTTCCTTCCATCCTTCTGGCTCTCAAATATCTGATGTTCATGTCTCGCGGCTCTCAAACATCTGACGTTTATTCTATGTGGCTCTTAACTTAAGCACGTTTGGCCACCCCTGTCGTGGTATATACCTTGCAGAACACAACGTATTAGAATAAGAATCTTCTCTGTCTCCAAAGCAAACATCTTTCCCCTGCGCAAGCATGAGTCGTTTCTGACTCTGGGGTGATGTTGCTTTCATGTTTTCACGGCAGACTTTTTACGGGATGGTTTGCCGTTGCCTTCCCCAGTCTTTTACATAAGAGAAGCCATGTTGGATCAGGCCAATGGCCCATCCAGTCCAACACTCTGGGTCACACAGTGGCCATAAGAACATAAGAGAAGCCATGTTGGATCAGGCCAATGGCCCATCCAGTCCAACACTCTGTGTCACACAGTGGCCATAAGAACATAAGAGAAGCCATGTTGGATCAGGCCAATGGCCCATCCAGTCCAACACTCTGTGTCACACAGTGGCCATAAGAACATAAGAGAAGCCATGTTGGATCAGGCCAATGGCCCATCCAGCCCAACACTCTGTGTCACACAGTGGCCATAAGAACATAAGAGAAGCCATGTTGGATCAGGCCAATGGCCCATCCAGTCCAACACTCTGTGTCACACAGTGGCCATAAGAACATAAGAGAAGCCATGTTGGATCAGGCCAATGGCCCATCCAGCCCAACACTCTGTGTCACACAGTGGCCATAAGAACATAAGAGAAGCCATGTTGGATCAGGCCAATGGCCCATCCAGTCCAACACTCTGGGTCACACAGTGGCCATAAGAACATAAGAGAAGCCATGTTGGATCAGGCCAATGGCCCATCCAGTCCAACACTCTGTGTCACACAGTGGCCATAAGAACATAAGAGAAGCCATGTTGGATCAGGCCAATGGCCCATCCAGTCCAACACTCTGTGTCACACAGTGGCCATAAGAACATAAGAGAAGCCATGTTGGATCAGGCCAATGGCCCATCCAGCCCAACACTCTGTGTCACACAGTGGCCATAAGAACATAAGAGAAGCCATGTTGGATCAGGCCAATGGCCCATCCAGTCCAACACTCTGTGTCACACAGTGGCCATAAGAACATAAGAGAAGCCATGTTGGATCAGGCCAGTGGCCCATCCCATCCAACACTCTGTGTCACACAGTGGCCATAAGAACATAAGAGAAGCCATGTTGGATCAGGCCAGTGGCCCATCCAGTCCAACACTCTGGGTCACACAGTGGCCATAAGAACATAAGAGAAGCCATGTTGGATCAGGCCAGTGGCCCATCCAGTCCAACACTCTGGGTCACACAGTGGCCATAAGAACATAAGAGAAGCCATGTTGGATCAGGCCAATGGCCCATCCAGTCCAACACTCCGTGTCACACAGTGGCCATAAGAACATAAGAGAAGCCATGTTGGATCAGGCCAATGGCCCATGCAGTCCAACACTCTGTGTCACACAGTGGCCATAAGAACATAAGAGAAGCCATGTTGGATCAGGCCAATGGCCCATCCAGTCCAACACTCTGTGTCACACAGTGGCCATAAGAACATAAGAGAAGCCATGTTGGATCAGGCCAGTGGCCCATCCCATCCAACACTCTGTGTCACACAGTGGCCATAAGAACATAAGAGAAGCCATGTTGGATCAGGCCAATGGCCCATCCAGCCCAACACTCTGTGTCACACAGTGGCCATAAGAACATAAGAGAAGCCATGTTGGATCAGGCCAGTGGCCCATCCAGTCCAACACTCTGGGTCACACAGTGGCCATAAGAACATAAGAGAAGCCATGTTGGATCAGGCCAATGGCCCATCCAGTCCAACACTCCGTGTCACACAGTGGCCATAAGAACATAAGAGAAGCCATGTTGGATCAGGCCAATGGCCCATCCAGTCCAACACTCTGGGTCACACGGTGGCCAATGTATGTGTGTGCTTTCCTTCCTTTCCCCCCAGCAAGCTGGATACTCATTTGACCGACCTCAGAAGGATGGAAGGCTGAGTCAACCTTGGGCCGGCTACCTGAATCCAGCTTCCGCCAGAATCGAACTCAGGTCGCGAGCAGAGTTCAGACCACAGTACTGCAGTACTGCTGCTTTACCACTCTGCACCACGGGGCCGCTTAAACATCTTAAAACATCTTTAAGGAGGTGGTATTAGGATGCAGGCATTTATCCCAGCAGACATTATCTCACAAGAGGTATTCCTCCCCCTGTATCGCTCAGAAAGGAATGTCTCTGCCAAGATGACATCATGATGCACAATTGTGAGCTGCAGCAAGAGCCACTCCCTTCTCATTCCTTCTAAAACAGAAATATAGAACGGGAAGGGAACCCAAGGGTCATCTAGTCCAGCCCCCTGAACAATGCAGGAAATTCAAAATACCTCTCCCCTCCGCATTCCCCCAGTGACCCCTGTTCCATGCTCAGAGGAAAGCAAAAAAAAAAAAACCCTCCAGGATTCCTGGGCTGATCTGGCCTGGAGGAAAATGTTCGTGTTTATTGGGAAGGGCGGGGTATAAATTATAAATAAATAAATTTATATCCCGTCCTCCCCGTCAAAGCAGGCTCACGGCGGCTCACAGCACACAGTTCCTTCAGATTCCTTCTTGATTCCAAAGTGGCAACTGGCGAATAGGTGGGAATGTGTCTTCCATTAGCAATAATAAGCTTTTTTAAAAAATCTGCTGATTAATGAACTGGGAACACCATTTTTGGCTATTCCCCTCCCACCCCCAAAATTAGGTCATTTAATGGCTTAAAACACTGCAAGACCTGTTATTTAGGTATTTAAACCCCGCTTACCTCCCCAACAGGAATGCAAAACAGCTTACAGAAGAGGTGGCCAATGGTAGCTCTCCAGATGTATTTTTTTGCCTACAACTCCCATCAGCCCCAGCCATTGGCCGTGCTGGCTGGGGCTGATGGGAGTTGTAGGCAAAAAAAAGCATCTGGAGAGCTACCGTTGGCCACCCCTGGCTTACAGCATTGCTTGCCTTCCTCCATTTTATCCTCGAAACCAGGGCTTTTTAAAAGAAAAAACCCAGCAGAAACTCATTCGCATATTAGGCCACACACCCCTGACATCATTGTTTCACTCCGTTCTGTAGGAAAAGCCCAGCAAGAACTCATTGGCACACCCTCTGACACCAAGTCACTGGAACTGCATTCCTCTGTGTTCCTGCTCAGAAAAAGCCCTGCTCATAGGGGAGGGACGGTAGCTCAGGGGTAGAGCATCTGCTTGGGAAGCAGAAGGTCCCAGGTTTGATCCCCGGCATCTCCAAAAAAGGGTCCAGGCAAACAGGTGTGGAAAACCTCAGCTTGAGACCCTGGAGAGCCGCTGCCAGTCTGAGAAGACAATACTGACTTAGATGGACCAAAGGTCTGATTCAGTATAAGGCAGCTTCATATGTTCAAGCCCGTGAGGTAGGTTAGGCTGAGTGTGTGTAACTGATCCAAGTTAACCCAGAAAGCTTCCATGGCAGAGGGTGAGATTCGAACCTGGATCTCCCATATCTTAGGGCGACACACTAACTGCCACATCATGCTGGCTCTCGTCATATCCTTTGAACAAACTCATCATATTCTTTGAACAAACTTTCCAACAACCTTGTAAGGCAGGCCAGTGTCGCTATTAGATAAGGGGGCAGGGTTGAGGTGAGAGAGTGGATTGTTGAAGGCCGCTGAATGAGTTCACGACAAAGGCAAGATCTGACTCTGGGACAATTGGAAGTTTGGACACTTTGTTGTTGTTGTTCAGCTGCACAGTCAAGTCCGACTCTTTGCAACCCCATGGACAAAGTCACGCCAGGCCCTCCTGTCTTCCACCATCCTCTGAAGTCTGCTCAAATTCATGTTTGTTACATCAGTAATGCTGTCCAGCCGTCTCATCTTTTGCCATCCCCTTCTTCTTTTGCCTTCTGTCTTTCCCAGCGTCAGGGTCTTCTCCAGGGAGTGTTCCCTTCCCATTGGGTGGCCAAAGGATTTGAGCTTCAGCTTCAGCATCTGACCTTCCAGGGAACAGTCTGGGTTGATTTCCCTTAGGACTGACTGATTTGATCTTCTTGCAGTCCAAGGGACTCTCAAGAGTCTTCTCCAGCACCACAGCTCAAAAGCATCTATTCTTCTGCGCTCGGCCTTCCTTATGGTCCAGCTCTCACAGCCATACATTATTACTACTGGGAATACCATCGCTTTGACTATACAGACGTTTGTTGGCAGGGTGATGTCTCTCCTTTTTATTATACTGCCCGGGTTCGCCATAGCTGTCCTCCCAAGGAGCAAACGTCTTTTAATTTCATGGCTACAGTCACCATCTGCAGTGATCTTGGATCCCAGAAATGTGAAGTCTGTCACTACTTCCATGTCTTCCCCTTCTATTTGCCAAGGTGTGATGGGGCCAGATGCCACGATCTTAGTTTTTTTGATGTTGAGTTTCAAGCCTGCTTTTGTGCTCGCCTCTTCCACCCTCTTTTGGACACTCCAGGACACCAATTCCCTGGGAAACAAGTGAGCATGCATACTCACCATGCTGAGCCCACCTGAGCGACCGGAGCAGATGGAAGCGTGGGTGGAGGCCCCTGTTGCGCCGCCAATTAAGGGGGAGCCCCTGAGAAGATAAAAGAAAGAGTGTGAAGGGAAGGAACTTACACAAAACACACAACGGCAGGAGAAGAACCATAAGAACATAAGAAAAGCCACGTTGGATCAGGTCAACGGCCCATCCAGTCCAACACTCTGTGGCAAAAAAAAAAAGAAGGTTCACAAGTGGGCCTAGAAGCCCTTCCACTTTGCCCCCCTCCCCCTAAGCACCAAGTATACAGAGCATCAGACATTTCCAATAATATGCTGTGGCTAATAGCCACTGATGGACCTCTGCTCCATATTTTTATCCAATCCCCTCTTGAAGCTGGCTATGCTTGTAGCCGCCACCACCTCCTGTGGCAGTGAATTCCACATGTTAATCACCCTTTGGGTGAAGAAGTACTTTCTTTTATCCGTTTCAACCTGACTGCTCAGCAATTTCATTGAATGCCCATGAGTTCTTGTATTGTGAGAAAGGGAGAAAAGTCCTTCTTTCTCTACTTTCTCCATCCCATGCATAATCTTGTAAACCTCTATCACATCACCCCGCAGTCAACGTTTCTCCAAGCTAAAGAGCCCCGAGCGTTTTAATGTTTCTTCATAGGGAAAGTGTTCCAGCCCTTTAATCATTCTAGTTGCCCTTTTCTGGACTTTTTCCAATGTTATAATATCCTTTTTGAGGTGCGGTGACCAGAATTGTACACAGTATTCCAAATACGATACGAGTTCAGATACGAGTCGGAATGGAGATCTCCGAGTCCTTATTAGGGAAGGGCACGAACCAGGAAAATGTGGTTGGGTTTGTGGTTCAGCTCCCCACTGCACAGTTATTTTCCGGGCTGTCTTCTGCTGCCCTTTTAAAGTTTAAAGGGACTGCACAAGACAACCTGAAACAGCTGAGCGGCACTTCCCTGCAGCTCAGCTGTTTTTGCGGCCTTTGCGGGGAACAGAAAGCAGCGGTTTCAAGGGGCTCAGAGTCCCTTTAAACCCCTGCTTTCTGAGCCATCCACAAAGGACCCAAAACTGTTTTAAAAGTTCACTGAAGTTTAAGAAGGCAGACCCATTACAAACTTCAGTTTGCGAACCATGAACAGGGCAAAATTTATGATGAATTTGGCTTTGGTTCGCACCCATCCCTATTCTTTATACCCCAGTCAGAATCCTCCCAACGCCTCCCGCCATCTCCTGGTGGTTGCCAGGTCTTGCCTACGGAACTCTGCTCCTCAGGTCCCCAAGAGGGATATATCTGTTGATTCCGCCACACCTCCAAAGCGCATAATTCCTCATGTTCATCGTAAGAATTCGTCTTAAGAATTTCAAAGCAACGTAAGCGCAGCCCTGCTGGATCAGACTCGAAGTTCATTTAGATGTGAATTAGGCAGATCGTGAGAAGGAGGGCCGGAAGGGTTGCATCAGGGCTTAGTTCTCGTGGCCCTTTTTACACGCCCAGGGAAATGCTGATCGCCACTTTGGGGTCAGACAGAAATGTTCTCCAGGCCCGTTTCGCCAGGGATCTTGGAGGTTTGTCCTCTTCTGGCCATGGAACAGGGGTCACTGGATGTGTGTGTGTGTGTGGGTGGAGATTTGTGAATTTCCTGCATTGTGTAGGAAAGGGGTGGGGAACCTCTGTCCCGAGGGCCACATATGGCTCTCTAGGTCACTTGGTGTGGCCCTCGGGGATTGCTGGGCCGAACCGAGCCATGTGGCAGCCTCCCTGGGGTCTGGCTGGCCAGTTAGGATCGTGGGGTCCAGCTGCGCTGTGCAGCAGCCTCCCCAGGGCCAGGCAGGGATCACAGGGCCCAGATGTACTGTGCGGCAGCCTCCCTGGGGCCTGGATGGCTGGCCAGAATTGCTGCAGGGCCTCGAACAGTTCAGTTTGCACTTGATTATCCCAGATGGTGTGGCCTAATATGCTAATATTAGGGGATGTGGTCTAATATGCTACTGAGTTCCTTCTGGGCTTTTTCTACAAAAAAGCCCAGGACCTATGCATTTGCCTAGGGCGGCGGGCCGGGGGTGTGTGTGTGCCAGATTAGGCTCTCCCCACATGACTTCCAATAGAAAAACAATTATTTGTATTAATTTTGCTGGCCCGAATCATTCTCCCTTGGTGGAGCACTGTTTTTTAAGTTGATAACCTTTTTATTGCCCGCGAATGATATTCTAAATATGCATATGGCCCTTGGCAGAAAAAAGGTTCCCCACTCCTGGTGTAGGGGGGTTGGACGATGACCCTGGAGGTCTCTTCCAACTCTATGATTCTAGAAGCTTCCGGGAAGCAGGACAATAACTACCCCAGAGCAACTGGTAGTCAGAGGTACACTGTCTCTGGACATGGAGGTTCTGTTGGGCCATGAAAGCCCCTCGTCCTCTCACAGACCTCACTTTCTGCATTCTTCCTGAAGCCAGCTGCCATCTTGTGGCAGTGAGTTCCAAAAGCAAATTATTCACTGCGTGTCCTTTGGGGAACACCGCTTCCCCCTTCAGAAGCAAAGATTTAGGCCACTGCTGGTTTCAGCCACGCCAGCACCTTGCCCCTCCTGCTCCACCACCAACCCCCCCTGCGGCTCTTTTCAGTCAGTTTCTCTCACCATCCCCTTACGTGATAAGCTGGGCGCTGTCGTGAGGGACTTCCGGCAGGAGCGCCTCCTTCCTCCAGCTCAGAAAGCGCTCCAGCACTGCGTGAGGAGGCCCTTCCATCAACACCTGGTTTCGCTCGTTCCAGACTTCGTAGCCCACCAGCGCCACCCGCAGGCCCAACGGACGGTAAAACTGAGCGTGGTCGATTTAAAGGGAGAGAGAGAGAGGTCAGGCTCAGGAAGGGTTAAAAGGCGGAATGACATCATTTCAGCCATGCAGTATGAGAGAAAGAGAGAGAGAGGGAGAGAGAGAGAGATCATATGTGGAGAATTGTTGCTCTAAAAATAGAAAAGCAGCAAGAGAAAACTGCCAATGTAGGAATATATTCATAGTGCTGCACAATCTTCCAAACGACGTTTCAACAATAAACGTTACTGTGCAACGTTATACAATAACGTTGCATAGTAATGTTTATTGTTGAAAGGTTGTTTGGAAGGACACAAAGTAATACTTCGTCCATAAGTCCATACCTCCTTTAATTGCAGAATATCCAAAATGCAGAATATCTTGAGTTATTGGCAGTCTCTAGTGAAAGTTCCTTCTCTTCAGTCAAGAAAAGGTAGCCTGTGCATACTTATTTATCACTTTTGCAACTGCCTTGCATTTATGTAAGAGCCCTGTGGCGAAGAGTGTTAAAGCTGCAGTACTGCAGTCCTAAGCTCTGCTCACGACCTGAGTTTGATCCCCGGTGAACATATGAACATATATATGAACATATGAAGCTGCCTTATACTGAATCAGACACTTGGTCCATCAAAGTCAGTATTGTCTTCTCAGACTGGCAGCAGCTCTCCAGGGTCTCAAGCTGAGGTTTTTCATACCTATTTGCCTGGACCCTTTTTTGGAGATGCCGGGGACTGAACCTGGGACCTTCTTCTTCCCAAGCAGATGCTCTACCACTGAGCCACCGTCCCTCCCCTAAGCTGGGTTGAAGCTGGGTTTTCAGGTAGCCAGCTCGAGGTTGACTCAGCCTTCCATCCTTCCGAGGTCGATAAAACGAGTACCCAGCTTACTGGGCGGAAAGTGTAGATGACTATGGTATAAATCCCATGGTCAGAAATACTTAGGAGGAAGGGGGTTCAGGAGGGGTGGGAGTTTCTTAAAAGCGAAATACTGAAAGCGCAATCACAGACAATTCTTATGAGAAGAAAAAATGGGAAAACCCTGAAGAAGCCAAAGTGGCTCCATAAACAGCTCTCTAAAGCAGGGGTGGCCAACGGTGGCTCTCCAGATGTTTTTTGATTACAACTCCCATCGGCCCCTGCCAGCATGGCCATGCTGGCAGGGGCCGATGGGAGTTGTAGGCAAAAAAACATCTGGAGAGCTACCGTTGGCCACCCCTGCTCTAAAGACTTGAGAAATAAAAAAGACTCCTTTAGGAATTGGAAGGAGGGCCTTATAACAAAGGATGAATATAAACAAATCACCAGTGCTTGTAGAGAAAAAGTTAGGAAAGCTAAAGCTCAGTATGAGCTTAGGCTGGCCAAAGATGCTAAAAACAACAAAAAGGGGTTCTTTTCTTATGTTCAGAGTAAGAAAAAGAGCAAGGACATGGTAGGCCCATTGCGAGGGCAAGAAAGTGAAATTGTAACAGGTAATAAAGAAAGGGCGGAACTGCTCAATTCCTACTTTTCCTCAGTCTTCTCTTCTGAGGGAAACGGTGCTCAACATGCCAGAATCAGAACATTTAAGGAGGGTATGAAGTTCCAACCTAAGATCAGCATAGGGGTAGTACATAAACACCTAGTTTCTTTAAATGACAAAGTCCTCAGGGCCAGATGAATTGCATCCAAGGGTTCTAAAAGAGCTTGCCGATGTAATTTCTGAGCTTCTGGCTATTATTTTTGAAAATTCTTGGAGAACTGGAGAGGTGCCAGAAGATTGGAGGCGGGCGAATGTTGTCCCCATCTTCAAGAAGGGGAAAAAAGAGGATCTGGGTAACTACCGACCCATTAGCTTGACGTCTATACCTGAAAAAGTTTTAGAACAAATCATCAAACAGTCGGTCCTGGAACATTTAGAAAGAATGGATGTGATTACTAAGAGCCAGCATGGTTTTCTCAAGAACAAGTCATGTCAGACTAACCTGATCTCTTTTTTTGAGAAAGTGACTACCTTGCTGGATCGGGGAAATGCTGTAGACATCGTTTATCTTGATTTCAGTAAGGTTTTTGATAAGGTTCCACATATCCGTGTTGACAAGTTGGTAAAATGTGGTTTGAATCCTGTTACCGTTAGTGGATCTGTAACTGGTTGACAGATCGCACCCAAAGAGTGCTTGTGAATGATTCCTCATCCTCTTGGAGAGGAGTGACAAGTGGAGTGCCTCAGGGATCTGTCCTGGGACCTATTTTGTTCAACATCTTTATCAATGATTTGGATGAAGGAATAGAGGAAATTTGAGATAATACTAAATTGGGAGGTGTTGCAAACACAGAAGATAGAAACAGGATACAGGATGACCTTGACAGGCTGGAAAAATGGGCTAAAACCAGTAAAATGAATTTTAACAGGGATAAATGTAAAGTTCTGCATTTAGGTAGGAAAAATCCAATGCATGGTGATAGAATGGGGGAGACTTGTCTTAGCAGTAATATGTGCGGAAAGGATCTAGGGGTCTTAGTGGATCATACACTGAACATGAGTCAACAGTGTGATACGGTGGCTAAAAAGGCAAATGCAATTTTGGGCTGAATCAACAGAAGTATAGTGTCCAGATCACGTGATGTGATGGCATCGCTTTACTCTGCTCTGGTAAGACCTCATCTGGAGCATTGTGTTCAGTTTTGGGCACCACATTTTAAGAAGGATATAGAACAAGCTGGAACGGGTCCAGAGGAGGGCAACGAAGATGGTGAGGGGTCTGGAGACCAAGTCCTATGAGGAAAGGTTGAAGGAGCTGGGGATGTTTAGCCTGGAGAGGAGGCAGCTGAGAGGTGATATGATCACCATCTTCAAGTACCTAAAGGGCTGTCATATAGAGGAGGGTGTGGAATTGTTTTCTGTGGCCCTGCAAGGTAGGCCCAGAACCAATGGGTTGAAATTACTAAATCAAAAGAGTTTCCGGCTCAACATTAGGAAGAACTTCCTGACTGTTAGAGCAGTTCCTCAGTGGAACAGGCTTCCTCCTTGGGAGGTGGTAGGCTCTCCTTCCTTGGAGGTTTTTAAACAGAGGCTAGATGGCCATCTGACAGCAATGAGGATCCTGTGAATTTAGGGGGGAGGTGTTTGTGAGTTTCCTGCATTGCGCAGGGGGTTGGACTAGATGACCCTAGAGGTCCCTTCCAACTCTATGATTCTATGACTGGGGAAGGCAATGGCAAACCACCCCATAAAAAGTCTGCCGTGAAAACGTGAAAGCAACGTCACCCCACAGTCGGAAACGACTGGTGCTTGCGCAGGGGACCTTTCCTGCATTTATGTGATACTCACTTCCTGCATCCATTGCCCCCTCCCCTTACCGCCTATATATCTCTGGCCAGTTTCTACATGCCCTCCATCACGCAACTGACGAAGAGAGCTGCGCTTCTCAAAAGTTTATGCTGCAACGAAATCTGTTAGTCTTAAAGGTGCTCCTGGACCCTTTACTTGTTTAAATGTTGACGGCAAGCTCTTTGGGGCAAAGACACGATTCTCTTTTACTTTTAGTACTCAGCATCCGGATGGCCGGGGTTAGCCTGATCTCATCAGACCCTGGAAGCTGAACAGGGCCACCCCTGGCTAGTATTTGGATGGGAGACCTCTGCGGAAGTCCAGAGTCTTGACACAGAGGCAAGCAATGGCAAACCTACCTCTTTAGGGTTTGTAGAATCTTTCGGGCTCAAGTGCCGTGTTCTACTGGAGAAAGTTTTCCTTCCAGACGTTTCGTTCTCAGCTGGAAGAAAAACTTTCTCCAGTAGAACACGGCACTTGAGCCCAAAAGATTCTACAAACCCTAATGATGATGCCAGCTGTGAAAACCTGAAATCTTTGATAAACCTACCTCTGTTCCTCTCTTGCCTTGGAAACCCTACGGGGGTGGCCATAAGCTGTGGCTTGACAGCAAAAACGCCCCCTCCGCAACAGAGCAACAACAGAACTCTAAAAAGGCAAAGGCAGTCCCCTGTGCAAGCACCAGTCATTTTCGACTCTGGGGTGACGCTGCTTTCACAACGTTTTCACAGCAGACTTTTTACAGGGTGGTTTGCCATTGCCTTCCCCAGTCCTCTCTACTTTCCCCGCAGCAAGCTGGGGACTCGTTTTACCCACCTCGGAAGGATGGAAGGCTGAGTCAACCTGGAGCCAGCTACCTGAACCAGCTTCCGCCGGGATCGAACTCAGGTCATGAGCAGAGGGCTCTGACTGGAGAGCCAGTTTGGTGTAGTGGTTAAGTGTGCGGACTCTTATCTGGGAGAACCGGGTTTGATTCCCCACTCCTCCACTTGCACCTGCTGAAATGGCCTTGGGTCAGCCATAGCTCTGGCAGAGGTTGTCCTTGAAAGGGCAGCTGCTGGGAGAGCCCTCTCCAGCCCCACCCACCTCACAGGGTGTCTGTTGTGGGGGAGGAAGATAAAGGAGATTGTGAGCCGCTCTGAGACTCTTCGGAGTGGAGGGCGGGATATAAATCCAATATCTCTTTTATCTGACTGCAGTACTGCAGTTTTACCGCTCTGCGCCACGGGGCTCTTCCACCAACAGAACTCTGTTAACAGGCTAATCAATGAAACCTTCTGATCGCATTGGTCAAGTCTGAAAAACTGGCTACGTACCTCGTCCATATGGCTGGCGATCTCCAGCATCCGTATCTGGATTTGGTCAAGGTTGAAATACAGCTCGTACTGAAACGAGAGAATTGCGCTGATGTCATTTTGGAAAGAAGAAGAAGAAGAAGGGGAAGGAGGAGGAGGAGCCCCGTCAAAACGTATCTGCAGGCTCAAAAAGGTTGGGGACCACTGGTGTAGCAACTAAAGTGTCAGACGAAGATCAGGGAGATGCAGGTTCAAATCCCCAGTCCCATGAAACTCACTGGGTGACCTGGGGCTAGTCACATATTCCAGGACCAGCATTTGAGCCACTAAATCGCCACAACCACACATAGATTTTTTTTTTTCTGAAGAGAGCTCAAAGCACGTTCAGACCGCTGCTGGTTTCCCCAATATACCATCATCTTTAGATGCCTCCCTTAGAAACTAAAAGAGAGGGAGAGAGATTTACATCCTTAGAAAATAAAGGGGGAGAGATTTACATCCTTGGACACTAAAGGGGGGGGGGGAAGAGGTGTACATCCTTAGAAACTAAAGGGAGGAGGAGAGAGATTTATAGCAAAAACTTTGTAGGGAGCCCCAGGGGCATCTCACCTCGGCATGATCAGCCACGATCACCAATTCCACATATCCTTGTTCAGGTTCCGCCTGCCGCTTACCCTGGGAGATGGGGGGGAAAACATTTTGTTGGATGCCACAGAAAATCTCTGTGTGTGTGACAGTCCTTGAGCAAGAGGAAGCGCTAAAGTGCCCTGGTAACATCTAGACTAGACTACTGCAATGTTCTCTATGTGGGGCTGACCTTGAAGACTGTGCAGAATGTTGCGCAGAATGGGTAGCGGGGAGCCAGTCTTGCTTCCTGTATGATGGCTCCCAATTTGCTTTTGGGCCCAATTCAAAGTGCTGGTATTGACCATTTAAAGCTTGCAGCCGGCATATTTTGAGGACCTCCTGTTTCCATATGAAACTACCCTTCCAAAATTATGGAATTCCTTCCCCACGGAGATTTCTCTATTCCCCCCAACCCCAATGTTTGTCTTCTGCCAGCAAATGAGGACTTTTCTGTTTCATGCAACTTTATCCTCACTGACCCTCCTTCTTGTTAGTTTTTCCATTGTTGATTTTATCGTTATTGCTCACTGCCTTAACGGCCCAAATTGGGTGGAAAGTTGGCAAATGCACATTTTTTTGGGGGGGGGGGCACAGAATTCCATAAAATGACTCTGTGGCTGCCCTGCTTGAGCTTAGCAAAAGCAAGTATGTCCCCGCAGCTTCCCCCCCGCCCCCCCACACACTTTGCAAGACAGAGCGCAAGCTATTTTCCCCCCTAATCTTGCTTCAAAAGCAAATTAAAGAACACCAGGCCAACCAATACTCCCTCTAAGCTGCGGAATCTTTAAGCAAGAATTCTATTTTGTGAGCTACTGGCATTAAAGTTGCAAATGAGGGATTTGGCTCCTGTATAGATTGGTTTGCTCTGGGGCCATCCTTCCTGAACGGAGACCAAAATGTGAGAGCCAGAGGCTAAAAAACTGTGAGCTAGCTCCCGCTAATTCAGCTTAGAGGGAACACTGAATTGCCAACCATCTCACATACATCTCACTTTTAAGAACATCACAGAAGCCATGTTGGATCAGGCCACTGGCCCATCCAGTCCAACACTCCGTGTCACACAGTGGCCAAAAAACCCAGGTGCCATCAGGAGGTCCACTAGTGGGGCCAGGAGACTAGAAGCCCTCCCACTGTGGCCCCCCCAAGCACCAAGAATACAGAGCATCACTGCCCCAGACAGAGAGTTCCATCAATACCTTGTGGCTAATAGCTACTGATGGACCTCTGCTCCAGATGTTTATCCAGTCCCTTCTTGAAGTTGTCTATGCTTGTAGCTGCCACCACCTCCTGTGGCAGTGAATTCCACATGTTCCATAAGCACACTTATGTTGATGCAAGCAGGGCTCCTTAAATGCATTTTCCTTTCCACTCAGACACTGCTGGAGTAGGCCCATTGTTAGGCACCAGAGAAGCAACAAAAGTCAACAGAGCCAGAGAGGAAAAAAGACGGAGAACCCAGGAGATGGGATCCAGATAGGAAACTACCCTTCCTCCAGCCTGCACTCTGAAAGCAGTATAGTCGATGGGGATGCCAGCCTCCAGGTGGGACTTGGGGATCCCCGTGGGAATTACAGGCAGGGGTAGAATTCTAGCAGGAGCTCCTTTACATATTAGGCCACACACCCCTGACGTAGCCAATCCTCCAAGAGTTTACAAGGCTCTTTTTTGTAGGCTTTTGGAGGACTGACTACATCAGGGGTGTGTGGCCTAATATGCAAAGGAGCTCCTGCTAGAATTCCACCACTGATTACAGCTCATCTCCAGACTGCAGAGATCAGTGCTGGGGACTTGGGGATCCCCTGGGACGTACAACCAGGGTGGAATTCTATCAGGAGCTCCTTTACATATTAGGCCACACACCCCTGATGTAGCCAATCTTCCAAGAGCTTACAAAAAAGAGCCTTGTAAGCTCTTGGGGGATTGGCTACATCAGGGGGTGTGGCCTAATATGCAAAGGATATGCTAGAATTCCACCCCTGGGTCAGACTAGCCTATCGTTGTACATACAGAACTAAAGGAATCACGGTGTAGAAACGGGGTGAGGAGTGAGAAGGCCTTAACGCATACCCTACGTAGCAGAGGTTGCTCCGGCTGTGAATGAAGCTGTCCATGGGACAGAGAAATTGGCCTGCATTCTCCTGTGCCATGTTTGAGAGCATGAAGACTGTAGGCTCTGTGATCCGTCGCATTCTCCCTGACATGAGACTCGAGGCTGTAGCTTTGATCCCTGGACACGATCAGGAAACCGCTGGAAGAGGAAGCCACATTAGAGAACATAAAAACATAAGAGAAGCCATGTTGGATCAGGTCAATGGCCCATCCAATCCAACACTTTGCCACACAGTGGCCAAAAGAACCCAGGTGTCACCAGGAGGTTCACCAGCAGGGCCAGAACTCCTCTCACTGTTGCCCCCCAAGCACCAAGAACAGAAGAGAAGCCATGGTGGATCAGGCCAGTGGCCCATCCAGTCCAACACTCTGTGTCACACAGTGGCCAAAACCCAGGTGCTAGCAGGGCCAGAACTCCAGAAGCCCTCCCACTCTTGTCTCACCCTAGGCAATAAGAACACAAGAGAAGTCATGTTATGTCAGCTCAATGGCTCATCCAGTTTAAAACTCTGAGTCACACTGTCACACAGCTGGGGCCTAGAAGGGCTTTCTACTGGCTGCCACCACTCTGGTAAGGGTCTGTATGGAGGCCCCGGAGCACCCAACAACCCTAGTCTTCCTTATTAATAAATACCTCTTCACTGTGACCAAGGAGACGTGAGAACCCACGCAGTATAACAACAAAAAGAAATTTATTATTAGTGCTCTAAAACAATAAGTGGGTGACAAAGATTTAGTGCTATAGTGACTATGAAACAGTAACGGTTGGTGCAAATAAACAAAAGCCCTGACGCGTTTAGCTATACAGTCCCTACTCTAATACTAAACTCGCCACACTTCCCTTGGGTGACGGATAGGGCTGCCAAGTCCCTGGTCAGTTTGGAGAGCCAGTTTGGTGTAGTGGTTAAGTGTGCGGACTCTTATCTGGGAGAACCGGGTTTGATTCCCCACTCCTCCACTTGCACCTGCTAGCATGGCCTTGGGTCAGCCATAGCTCTGGCAGAGGTTGTCCTTGAAAGGGCAGCTGCTGTGAGAGCCCTCTCAGCCCCACCCACCTCACAGGGTGTTTGTTGTGGGGGAGGAAGGGAAAGGAGATTGTGAGTCGCTCTGAGACTCTTCGGAGTGGAGAGCGGGATATAAATCCAATATCTTCATCTACCTCACAGGGTGCCTGTTGTGGGGGAGGAAGGTAAAGGAGATTGTGAGCCGCTCTGAGACTCTTCGGAGTGGAGGGCGGGATATAAATCCAATATCGTCATCTACCTCACAGGCTGCCTGTTGTGGGGGAGGAAGGTAAAGGAGATTGTGAGCCGTTCTGAGACTCTTCGGAGTGGAGGGCGGGATATAAATCCAGTATCTTCATCTACCTCACAGGGTGTCTGTTGTGTGTGTGTGTGGGGGGGGGAAGGTAAAGGAGATTGTGAGGCGCTCTGAGACTCTTCGGAGTGGAGGGCAGGATATAAATCCAATATCTTCATCTACCTCACAGGGTGTCTGTTGTGGGGGAGGGGAAGGGAAAGGAGATTGTGAGCCGCTCTGAGACTCTTCGGAGTGGAGGGCGGGATATAAATCCAATATCTTCTTCTATCTTCTTCTTCTTGGTCCGGGCGGGGGAATTCCCAACCTCCCCCTACGTCGCCGGTGCAATGACATCACCCGGAAGTGACATCATCACGCCAGCGGTGTTGCGTGGCAGCTGCTCTAGGCGTTTCCAGGAAAACTCTATGGTTTTCCCAGATGCTCCAGTCATTTGGGAGGGAAAACTCTATGGTACAATAGATGGTACAATATGCAGGATGCAGCAGACTTGGCAACCCTAGTGAGGGATCTTTCCCTGCTGTCTGTTCCAGACAGCCCTCCTTCTCTGCCTGCAGCCTCTCCAGGAAAGAAACCCCCTACCTGTGCCAGCCCTTTTTATGCTCTCTTCCCAGGTCCCACCCCTCTCTGGGCTAGTTTCCCTCCAAACCTTGCCACCCAATCAGAGGGACAGGGGGGATCCTGGGAAATGCAGCTTTTCCCCAGTAACTCCTAGGCATCCTTCTCTGGGGCCTGTAGTTCTCACTAGGCCCAGGATCATGACACAAAACCTAGGTGCCGTCAGGAGGTCCACCAGCAGGGCCAGAACTCCAGAAGTTCTCTCAACTCCTCTTTCCAACATTCCCTCAGCTCTCAATGGTCGCTCTTAGTGAGAGGCAGAACTTAACCTGGCTGTCACAGTCAGCAAGGCTAGACTTGTGTTCTTAAGCTACAGCTGCATACATCAGACTAATTGGGCCTAAAGACGCCCAGTGTGGTGCAGTGATTAGAGCGGCCGAGTAGAAGAAGAGATTGGATTTCTACCCTGCCTTTCACTATCCGAAGGAATCTCAAAGCAGCTCACAATCTCCGTTCCCTCCCCCTCCTCACATCAGGCACCCTGTGAGAGCCCTCCAAGAACTACTCTTGAGACGAACAGCTCTGTGAGAACTCGTGACTGACTCAAGGTCACTCCAGCAGCTGCATGTGAAGGAATGGGGACTCAAACCTGGTTCTCCCAGGTAAGAGTTTGGCACCCAGTTTGTCACAAAAGCTTGCTGGGAGTCTAACCTACCTCACAGGGTTCTTATGAGGATAAAATGCAGGAGAAGAGAATGATGTAAACCCCTTTGGGTCTCCATTGGCAAGAAAGGTGATGTAGCAATTAAGTGAATAAAGGAATAATTGAAGCGCTGATAACGAGGAGGAGGAGGGAGGAGATTGGAGGAGACTGGATTTATGCCCCGCCCTTCACTCAAGAGTCTCAGAGCAGTTTATAATCTCCTTTCCCTTCCTGTCCCCACGACACCCTGTGAGGTAGGTGGGGCTAAGAGAGCTGTGAGAGAACTGCTCTTGAGAGGTCAGCTCTGAGAGAACTTTGAACTGACCCAAGGTCACCCAGCTGGCTGCATGCGGAGGAGTGGGGGATCCAACCTGGTTCTCCCAGATTAGAATCTGCACACGAAACCACGACACCAAACTGACTCTCTGGTGACAGCAAACCATAAATGCAGGAATGGATGCCTCAAGTATTGCGGTGCTAATATAATGTTTTGATCATTGTCTAGAAGCCCCCCCACCAAAGTTCTTTTGTCCTTCCCCCTTCATTTCTAGCTCCCACTCTTACCTTAGACCTGAGCAAATGCAGATATTGGCCCAAGATTCGAGGAATCCCTGGATACTCCCCCGATAGCAGCAATTCCCCTGCAACAGAGAGAAAGTAGGTAACACAAACCACAGTCCCTGCCCCCCACACTCTAGTAGCTTTGAGTTAATTTGCTGTCAGAGGAACGGCCTGTTCAAAATTAAAATTAAGAATAAATATAAAGAGTAGAAGAGCAATTGACACCTAAAGAACAGCTTGCTTCTAATAAAATTATTGCAGAAAGCTATAAAGGCCAAAAGTCTTGTGCATCTGGTTAAAAGAATAAGTTTGGACTGGCTTAAGCTTCAAATATAAGTATATTTGGGTCAGCCATAGCTCTGGCAGAGGTTGTCCTTGAAAGAGCAGCTGCTGTGAGAGCCCTCTCCAGCCCCACCCGCCTCACAGGGTGTCTGTTGTGGGGGAGGAAGGGAAAGGAGATTGTGAGCCACTCTGAGACTCTTCGGAGTGGAGGGCGGGATATAAATCCAATATCTTCATCTACCTCACAAAGTGTCTGTTGTGGGGGAGGAAGGTAAAAGAGATTGTGAGCCGTTCTGAGACTCTTCAGAGTGGAGGGCGGGATATAAATCCAATATCATCATCATCATCATCATCTTCTTCTATATGCACTTAAGTGTCGTTGAGTGTATTTTGGTTTATTCCAGGATGAAAGAACTTGACTTAGAAGATGTTGCAGAAGAGCATTTACACTGGATTGTAACAAAAGGCTGGTAACCCTGGAAGAATTTTAGGAAGGATTACTCCTGAGGAAGCCCATTGACGAAATGAGCCTACATCCAGGTGCTCAGAGGACTTTTTTTTTTGTCATATTGAAATGTGAGAATGGATCTCTGTGATAATATGAAGTATAAAAAGATATTTACAAAGGTTATAAAACGATTTCATTAAATGTTGTCAGCCAGTGCATCACAGTAGTTGTGTCTTTTATTACCCCACATATACTTGGCACAGTTTGAGGCATGTCTGCAACATCCAATACTGAAATAATTTTTTAAAAAATGCAAAGGCAGGAAAAATGGGTGGAAGGAAGGTTATGCTATAGGTTAGAAAGATTAAGGCATTTTGGAGTGTTGTAGCTTGGGCGGGGTGGGGAGGGGTGGGAATCAGATACACAGAAGATCAAATGCAAGCATCAGTGTATGTAATCTTTCTACACCCCTACTCCCTCCCCCCAAAAAGTCTCAAGTCTGCAGAAGAATCTGAAATCTATCTATTCTATATAACACATTGGAGGATTTTTTTTAAAAAACCCAAATAGCAGAAGAAATAATGCCCTCTGAGTGAAATGAAACTGCAATCTTTTAAAATAACCTCATTTTGGTACCTCACTCCACTTAAATTACAGCGTACAAACTGTTCTTCCTCACCTATGTGCTAGGGAAAGCGTGGGCAGATTGGAGATTATTTACATTGTTGGCTGGAGTGTCCTAGTGTTCAACAATTCTGATCCTCAGTTATTACTCACATTAATGCAATTCCAAGAGTTGATATTTTGGCAATCCAAGAACATCTTTTCTTAAACAATTGGATCACTCATAAATATACTTCTGCAACTATTGACAGAGCCCTATTATTATTGTCTCCAGTGAAAACATGCATTGCTAGGAATTGGAAAAGCCCATCATTCCCTTCCCTTACTCAGTGGAATAACAAAATTTGGGAGTTTTATATGATGGAAAATTGACTGATAATCTTAATTCACTTGACGGCTGTGAAACACCTTCCAATTTTAATACTATATGGTTTCCTGTACTGGAATATTTTTTTTTTAATTTATTTATCTGGGATTTATATCCCGCCCTTCCCACCGAGTGGCTCTGGGCGGCTTACAACATATATAAAACTAACATAAAAGTATAAAATTACACTTTAAATTAACATTTCACAATATATAATTAAAATCAAACATTTGTTATAACTATACATCATTAAAACAGCCAGCAGTCGTGGAGCTACACTCTATTCAGCTTCAGATAAAAATTCAGTATACAATATACAGCATTCAGTAGTCAGTATACAGGGCCGTTAGTCGTGGGCCAGCCGGAAGAGGACTGTCTTACAGGCCCTGCGGAATTGGGTGAGATCCCGCAGGGCCCTTACCTCCTCCGGCAGCTGGTTCCACCAAAATGGAGCCATTACAGAGAAGGCCCGGTCTCTTGTGATCTTCAAGCGGGCCTCCTTTGGCCCGGGGACAACCAAAAGATTTTGAGATCCCGATCTCAGTGCTCTCTGGGGAACATGCGGGGAGAGACGGTCCCTCAGGTAGGCAGGTCCTAGACCATATAGGGCTTTAAAGGTAATAACCAGCACCTTGTATCGAACTCGGTAGGATATTGGCAGCCGGTGCAGCGCCCAAAGTCCCGGCTGAATGTGCTCCCACCTTGGGAGCCCCAATAACAACCGGGCGGCGGCGTTCTGCACCAGCTGCAATTTCCGGGTTCGACACAGGGGCAGCCCCATGTAGAGGGCATTGCAGTAGTCCAGCCTCGAGGTGACCGTAGCATGGATCACCGTTGCTAGATCGTCGCGTTCCAGGAAGGGAGCCAGCTGTCTAGCCCGCCTAAGATGGAAGAATATCTAACTGCTCAACAAGAAATCCCTAAAATGGTTAATGATTTACACCAGGGGTGTCGAATTCATTTGTTATGAGGGCCGGATCTGACACAAATAAGACCTTGTTGGGTCGGGACGGGCCATGTGTGTACCTATTTAAGATTAGGTAGCAGAGATATAAACTTTATAAAGGACACAAACGCCATTAAATAAATATTTTAAAAAACAAAACGTGCTTAAAATGTTAACACTTGTTGGTCTTAAAGGTGCTTTCTTTATATTTTTCCCAGGAAACCGGGCTAAGGAAGCTCTGGCTCTTTCCTTCCTTCCCCAGGGGACCAGGAGGGGGAGGAGCCTCAGCCAATAGAAGGAAGAGAGGCTTGGCTCAATAGCTCTGCTGTGCAATTAAGCAAGCCTTGCAAAGCAAACTATTCTGCAGAAGGAAGCAAGGTACAGCGAGAAGGAAGCCAGTTTTTCAGGGGCCTGATAGGAGCCCTCCGGGGGCCTGATTCAGCCCCCAGACTACATGTTTGACACCCCTGATTTACACCTATGGTAGAATGTGGGCACTGTTTATTTATATTATAATACCTTCCTTTGAAGTACATGTTATTATATATATATATAATATATATATATATATGTAGACATCTAGACAATATCAGCATATTCATTTTTTATTTATAATTGTATTATTTATAATTGTACTGTTTCATGATTTAAAACCAATAAACAGTTAATTTACGAAAATAACGCCCTCTACAATGAGGTAGATTTAAACCCTGCCCTTCACTCAGAGTTGCTTACAATTTTGTTCCCTTCTTCTCTCCATAACAGACTCCCTGTTAAGCAGGTGGGGCTGAGAGATCTCTTTTGAGAATTGCTTTTGAGAGAACAGTTCTGAGAGGATTTGTGACTGACCTAAGGTCACCCAGCTGATTGAACGTGGAGGAGGAGTGGGGAATCGATTCCAGTTCTCCAGATTAGAGTCAGCTGCTCTTAATCCACTACACCAAATTGGCTTCAAGTTTGTGGGCTCTAAGTCTGGTCACTGCAGAGTTGCTTGGCAAGGGCAACAATATAGCCAGCCTTCAAGCCTTGGTTTCTGTCATTAAAGGGCAAGGGGGAGGGCCCTTTTGGGGACTGGTTGAGGAAAGACTCATCAGAGCCAGGCCCGATAGCAACCACTGAGTGACCTGATATGACTTGCATGACTGATCTAGGATTGGCTGCTTTCTCCCATTCAACAACAGATACCCCACAAATGCTAGCATGATGCAGTGGTTAGAATATCAGACAAAACTGTGGGAGGGCCCAGATTCAGATCTCTACTCTGCTGTGGATGGCATTTACACATGCTCAGCCTCCTTATGTTGTAAGGGAAAAAACGGAGAGGAGAATGACGTAAGCTGTACTGTGTCCCCATTGTGGGGAAAGGCGGGGTATAGCTGAAGTAAATACAAAATAAATACAGCTGAAGGTGGGGAGGCAGACAAAAAGAAGGCTGGTGGGCGGATAGGAAGGAGAGAAGGAAGCAGGGAAAGGTTGCCAGGAGGAAGTGAGGAAACAGGGGAGGGGGATACAAGTGAAAGGGAGGTGTCCTCTGCAAATCCATACACGTCCCCCACCATGCAAGCACGCCCAGCACTGCACACCTGGGCCATCGTTTTCCCAGATAAAAGCCACTCAGGGGAAGAAAGGAGGGAAAAGACCAAAGGGGCAGATAAAATAGGCTAGCTGGTAGCCCTGACCTGGATAGCCCAGGCAAGCCCATTCCTGTCAGATCTCAGAAGCTAAGCAGGGTCGACTGTGGTTAGTACTTGGATGGGAGACCTCCTTGCTGTCAGGATGGCAGGGGCAGGCTCGATTCAGCCTGAACAGCCTCCAGATCCCCAGTAGGGGTCAGTCACCAGGGGTCACCATGACTTCCAGGTGCAGACACACACACACAAACGCACTAAAGAAAATGCAAAACAAAATAGGCTGGCTATAGGTGGGAAGGAGAGAAGAAAGCAGAGAAAGGCAAGAGGCAACAGAGACATTCAGGGCAACAGGAAAGAAATGAGAGAGGGGGAAATGAGAGGCCCCCAACCACTCCTTGAACGTACATGGGAAGGGGGGTGTTCCATATACAAAAGGGAAGGAAAATGGCTCCCTTTACTTTTGCATATGAAACCCCCTAAACCAGGGGTGTTGATCTCATTTGTTATGACGGCTGGATCGGACATAAATGAGACCTTGTTGGGCCGGGCCATGCTGAGCCGGGCCATGTGTGTACCTATTCAAGATTAGGTGGCAGAGATATAAACTTTATCAAGGACACAGACAAAAGCAATTAAAGATTAAAAAAACAAACAAATCTTAAAACATTAGCACTTAGTCTTGAAGGCGCTTTCTTTGTATCTCTCCTGTGTGATCCTGGGAACTGGGCAAAGGAAGCTCTGGTTCTTTCCTTCCTTCCCCAGGGGACCAGGAGGTGGAGGAGCCTCAGCCAATAGAAGGAAGAGAGGCTTGGCTCTCCAAGGGAGGAGCCTCAGCCAATGGAGAAAATAAGAACTTTTGCTCTGTAGCTCCTGGGCAAGCCTGGGAAAGCAAGCTGTGATGCAGAAGGAAGCAAGAGAGAGGGAGAAGGAAGCAAATAGCAGCCAGTTGCTCAGGGGCCTGATAGGAGCCCTCCGAGGGCCTGATTCGGCCCCGGGGGCACATGTTTGGCATCCCTACCCTAAACAATGTACTTTTTTCACAAATTCCAAACTGAGCCCCAGCTATGCCGTTTTAACACTAACTGAAGCAACATATTTTCTTTCTGAGTATCACCGATTGATTAAAACTGATTTTTAAAACTATATTAATAGTCTAATGCGACAGCTGCCGCAATTGTTCTTTTTGCTCTCTAGCTTCTGTCTGTTTTATGTAAACTGTACAAATTTGTCTGGCCCTTTGTTCGTAACGCTTCAGGTCTGCTGGTAAATGTAACTCGAAGGCATTTTTAAAAAACAAATCATGCAGGGTATAGAGAAAAGGTGCTAGTAATCAGAGACCACCGATGGAACCGATTGACAGAAAGCCATTTTTCACTCAGTGCATTATTAGCACTGGGATAGCTCTCTCAGCTCCACCCACCTCACAGGGTGTCTCTTGTGGGGGAGGTAGGTAAAGGAGATTGTGAGCCGCTCTGAGACTCTTCGGAGTGGAGGGCGGAATATAAATCCAATATCTTCATTTACCTCACAGGGTGTCTGTTGTGGGGGAGGAAGGGAAAGGAGATTGTGAGCCGCTCTGAGACTCTTTGGAGTGGAGGGCAGGATATAAATCCAATATCTTCTTCTACCTCATAGGGTGTCTGTTGTGGGGGAGGAAGGTAAAAGAGATTTTGAGCCGTTCTGAGACTCTTCAGAGTGGAGGGCGGGATATAAATCCAATATCATCATCATCATCTTCTTCTATATGCACTTAAGTGTCGTTGAGTGTATTTTGGTTTATTCCAGGATGAAAGAACTTGACTTAGAAGATGTTGCAGAAGAGCATTTACACTGGATTGTAACAAAAAGCTGGTAACCCTGGAAGAATTTTAGGAAGGATTACTCCTGAGGAAGTCCATTGACGAAATGAGCCTACATCCGGGTGCTCATAGGACTTTTTTTTTTGTCATATTGAAATGTGAGAATGGATCTCTGTGATAATATGAAGTATAAAAAGTTATTTACAAAGGTTATAAAACGATTTCATTAAATGTTGTCAGCCAGTACATCACAGTAGTTGTGTCTTTTATTACCCCACATATACTTGGCACAGTTTGAGGCATGTCTGCAACATCCAATACTGAAATAATTTTTTAAAAAATGCAAAGGCAGGAAAAACGGGTGGAAGGAGGGTTATGCTATAGGTTAGAAAGATTAAGGCATTTTGGAGTGTTGTAGCTTGGGCGGGGTGGGGAGGGGTGGGAATCAGATACACAGAAGATCAAATGCAAGTATCAGTGTATGTAATCTTTCTACATCCCTACTCCCTCCCCGCAAAAAGTCTCAAGTCTGCAGAAGAATCTGAAATCTATCTATTCTATATAACACATTGGAGGATTTTTTTAAAAAAACCCAAATAGCAGAAGAAATAATGCCCTCTGAGTGAAATGAAACTGCAATCTTTTAAAATAACCTCATTTTGGTACCTCACTCCACTTAAATTACAGCGTACAAACTGTTCTTCCTCACCTATGTGCTAGGGAAAGTGTGGGCAGATTGGAGATTATTTACATTGTTGGCTGGAGTGTCCTAGTGTTCAACAATTCTGATCCTCAGTTATTACTCACATTAATGCAATTCCAAGAGTTGATATTTTGGCAATCCAAGAACATCTTTTCTTAAACAATTGGATCACTCATAAATATACTTCTGCAACTATTGACAGAGCCCTATTATTATTGTCTCCAGTGAAAACATGCATTGCTAGGAATTGGAAAAGCCCATCACCCCCTTCCCTTACTCAGTGGAACAACAAAATTTGGGAGTTTTATATGATGGAAAATTGACTGATAATCTTAATTCACTTGACGGCTGTGAAACACCTTCCAATTTTAATACTATATGGTTTCCTGTACTGGAATATCTAACTGCTCAACAAGAAATCCCTAAAATGGTTAATGATTTACACCAGGGGTGTCGAATTCATTTGTTATGAGGGCCGGATCTGACACAAATAAGACCTTGTTGGGTCGGGACGGGCCATGTGTGTACCTATTTAAGATTAGGTAACAGAGATATAAACTTTATAAAGGACACAAACGCCATTAAATAAATATTTTAAAAAACAAAACGTGCTTAAAATGTTAACACTTGTTGGTCTTAAAGGTGCTTTCTTTATATTTTTCCCAGGAAACCGGGCTAAGGAAGCTCTGGCTCTTTCCTTCCTTCCCCAGGGGACCAGGAGGGGGAGGAGCCTCAGCCAATAGAAGGAAGAGAGGCTTGGCTCAATAGCTCTGCTGTGCAATTAAGCAAGCCTTGCAAAGCAAACTATTCTGCAGAAGGAAGCAAGGTACAGCGAGAAGGAAGCCAGTTTTTCAGGGGCCTGATAGGAGCCCTCCGGGGGCCTGATTCAGCCCCCAGACTACATGTTTGACACCCCTGATTTACACCTATGGTAGAATGTGGGCACCGTTTATTTATATTATAATACCTTCCTTTGAAGTACATGTTATTATATATATATTTTATATATATATATATGTAGACATCTAGACAATATCAGCATATTCATTTTTTATTTATAATTGTATTATTTATAATTGTACTGTTTCATGATTTAAAACCAATAAACAGTTAATTTACGAAAATAACGCCCTCTACAATGAGGTAGATTTAAACCCTGCCCTTCACTCAGAGTTGCTTACAATTTCGTTCCCTTCTTCTCTCCATAACAGACTCCCTGTTAAGCAGGTGGGGCTGAGAGATCTCTTTTGAGAATTGCTTTTGAGAGAACAGTTCTGAGAGGATTTGTGACTGACCTAAGGTCACCCAGCTGATTGAACGTGGAGGAGGAGTGGGGAATCGATTCCAGTTCTCCAGATTAGAGTCAGCTGCTCTTAACCCACTACACCAAATTGGCTTCAAGTTTGTGGGCTCTAAGTCTGGTCACTGCAGAGTTGCTTGGCAAGGGCAACAATATAGCCAGCCTTCAAGCCTTGGTTTCTGTCATTAAAGGGCAAGGGGGAGGGCCCTTTTGGGGACTGGTTGAGGAAAGACTCATCAGAGCCAGGCCCGACAGCAACCACTGAGTGACCTGATATGACTTGCATGACTGATCTAGGATTGGCTGCTTTCTCCCATTCAACAACAGATACCCCACAAATGCTAGCATGATGCAGTGGTTAGAAGATCAGACAAAACTGTGGGAGGGCCCAGATTCAGATCTCTACTCTGCTGTGGATGGCATTTACACATGCTCAGCCTCCTTATGTTGTAAGGGAAAAAACGGAGAGGAGAATGATGTAAGCTGTACTGTGTCCCCATTGTGGAGAAAGGCGGGGTATAGCTGAAGTAAATACAAAATAAATACAGCTGAAGGTGGGGAGGCAGACAAAAAGAAGGCTGGTGGGCGGATGGGAAGGAGAGAAGGAAGCAGGGAAAGGTTGCCAGGAGGAAGTGAGGAAACAGGGGAGGGGGATACAAGTGAAAGGGAGGTGTCCTCTGCAAATCCATACACGTCCCCCACCATGCAAGCACGCCCAGCACTGCACACCTGGGCCATCGTTTTCCCAGATAAAAGCCACTCAGGGGAAGAAAGGAGGGAAAAGACCAAAGGGGCAGATAAAATGGGCTAGCTGGTAGCCCTGACCTGGATAGCCCAGGCAAGCCCATTCCTGTCAGATCTCAGAAGCTAAAAAGGGTCGACTGTGGTTAGTACTTGGATGGAAGACCTCCTTGCTGTCGGGATGGCAGGGGCAGGCTCGATTCAGCCTGAATAGCCTCCAGATCCCCAGTAGGGGTCAGTCACCAGAGGTCACCATGACGTCCAGGTGCAGACACACACACACAAACGCACTAAAAAAAATACAAAACAAAATAGGCTGGCTATAGGTGGGAAGGAGAGAAGAAAGCAGAGAAAGGCAAGAGGCAACAGAGACATTCAGGGCAACAGGAAAGAAATGAGAGAGGGGGAAATGAGAGGCCCCCAACCACTCCTTGAACGTACATGGGAAGGGGGGTGTTCCATATACGAAAGGGAAGGAAAATGGCTCCCTTTACTTTTGCATATGGAACCCCCTAAACCAGGGGTGTTGATCTCATTTGTTATGACGGCTGGATCGGACATAAATGAGACCTTGTTGGGCTGGGCCATGCTGAGCCGGGCCATATGTGTACCTATTTAAGATTAGGTAGCAGAGATATAAACTTTATCAAGGACACAGACAAAAACAATTAAAGATTTTTTTTTTAAAAACCCAAATCTTAAAACATTAGCACTTCGTCTTGAAGGCACTTTCTTTGTATCTCTCCTGTGTGATCCAGGGAACTGGGCAAAGGAAGCTTTGGCTCTTTCCTTCCTTCCCCAGGGGACCAGGAGGTGGAGGAGCCTCAGCCAATAGAAGGAAGAGAGGCTTGGCTCTCCAACGGAGGAGCCTCAGCCAATGGAGAAAATAAGAACTTTTGCTCTGTAGCTCCTGAGCAAGCCTGGGAAAGCAAGCTGTGATGCAGAAGGAAGCAAGAGAGAGGGAGAAGGAAGCAAATGGCAGCCAATTGCTCAGGGGCCGGATAGGAGCCCTCCGAGGGCCTGATTCGGCCCCGGGGGCACATGTTTGACATCCCTACCCTAAACAATGTACTTTTTTCCCAAATTCCAAACTGAGCCCCAGCTATGCCGTTTTAACACTAACTGAAGCAACGCATTTTCTTTCCGAATATCACCGACTGATTAAAACTGATTTTTAAAACTATATTAATAGTCTAATGCGACAGCTGCCGCAATTGTTCTTTTTGCTCTCTAGCTTCTGTCTGTTTTATGTAAACTGTACAAATTTGTCTGGCCCTTTGTTCGTAACGCTTCAGGTCTGCTGGTAAATGTAACCCGAAGGCATTTTTAAAAAACAAATCATGCAGGGTATAGAGAAAAGGTGCTAGTAATCAGAGACCACCGATGGAACTGATTGACAGAAAGCCATTTTTCACTCAGTGCATTATTAGCACATGGAAGTTATTGCCCCAAGAAATGGCCACGACCACGGGCTTAATTTAAGATAGCTTCAAAATACGTATTGAGACAAATTTCCGGAGCAGAGGGAGACAGAACTTTTGAGAGCTATTAGCCACAATGGTCCAACAAATCCTCCCTGTTAAAAGGCAGTCTACCTCTAATTATCGTTATTATATCCTGCGAATTTAGGGGGATGTATTTGTGAGTTTTCTGCATTGTGCAGGGGGTTGGACTAGATGATCCTGGAGGTCCCTTCCAACTCTATGATTCTATATCAGAAATCCTATAGAGAAAACTATGAACATTCCATGGAGAGAAACATGAGAGGCAGCAGAGATTGTATTTATTTAGGCTTCTATCTATTTAGGTCTTTCTCTCACGGACTGCTGCCTTGACATCAGATGCTGAAGCTCAAATACTTTGGCCACCAAATGAGGAGCACTTGCTGGAGAAGACCCTGATGCTGGGAAAGACAGAAGGCAAAAGAAGAAGGGGATGGCAAGAGATGAGATGAAAACATTGAAGAAGATATTGGATTTCTATCCTGCCCTATACTCTAAATCTCAGAGTCTCAGAGCAGTCACAATCTCCTTCACCTCCCCCCCCCCCCACAACAGACACCCTGTAAGGTGGGTGGGGCTAAGAGAGCTCTTGCAGAAGCTGCCTTTCAAGCATAGCTCAGCGAGAGCGATGGCTGACCCCAAGGCCAAAGGCCATTCCCGCAGCTGCAAGTGGAGGAGTGTGGAATCAAACCCGGTTCTCCCAGATAGGAGTCCGTGCACTTAACCACTATACCAAACTGGCTGGACAGTGTTACTGATGTAACTAACAGGAATTTGAGCAGACTTTGGAGAATGGTGGAAGACAGGAGGGCCTGGTATGACTTGGTCCATGGGGTTGCAAAGAGTCAGACTCAACTGTGCGACTGAACAACAACAACTATTTAGGTTTAATTCTGTATCTGACGAAGGAAACGCTGATCTCGAAAGCTGATCTTCTGAATATCTTTGTGAGTCTCTAAAGTGCTACTGAAGGCCAAGTGCAGAATAGATGTTTTTGAGCTGTGGTGCTGGAGAAGACTCTTGAGAGTCCCTTGGACTGCAAGAAGATCAAACCAGTCAGTCCTAAAGGAAATCACTCCTGACTGTTCCCTGGAAGGTCAGATGCTGAAGCTCAAATACTTTGGCCACCCAATGAGAAGGGAGCACTCACTGGAGAAGACCCTGATGCTGGGAAAGACAGAAGGCAAAAGAAGAAGGGGACGGCAAAAGATGAGATGGCTGGACAGCGTTACTGATGTAACTAACATGAATGTGAGCAGACTTCGGAGGATGGTGGAAGACAGGAGGACGTGGCGTGACTTTGTCCATGGGGTCGCAAAGAGTCAGACTCGACTGTGTGACCAACAACAAGGTGCTACTAAGGACTCAAAATTAACTATTTAGGATGTTTCTATGCTGTCTCTTTGGAGCCCTGCTTGAAGCGGCCTGCAATTAAGAAAACTAGGGGTCTGAGCAAGCACAAGAGGAAAATTCCATTCCCAGAAAACGCAGCCAATGCAGAGGACAGAAGATAATAGCAGGTATTTGAGAGAGCCCATTTCCCCTAATTGCTCCAAAGTGCCTTCTAAAGCGCTCGACTCCTCTTTACTTATTCAGACAACGCACAAGCGGCACTTCTGCGTCATTCGCCGAACGAGGAACGAGGCTTGGAGGGGGAACGGACAAAAGCCGCCCCCTCCAAAATCCATCCTGCCATCTGCAGGAATGAGTCACGGCTGACTCGCGGAGACCCCTAGTGAGGTTCTCGAGACAAGAAGGCGAACAGGGGTGGCTTTCCACTGCCTGCCTCTGCGTCACAACCCCAGACTTCCTTGGTGGTCTCCCATTCAAGCACTAACTAGGGCTGGCCCTGGCCTTCATGCACAAAAGCCCTTCCAAAAGCTAACTGCTCACACAGCACCATCAGGCAGGGACTGCTAATAGAACAGACGGTGCTGTTGTCCAAAGATTCTCAGGGCTTAAGACAGGTCCCCGGTCCAAGTGGGAGTTCTCCCACCCGGGAGGTTCCCAAGCCGGCCCACTGTGGTGGTGGGGAGGCTCCCCCAACATTGCTGGCGCGATGACATCACCCATGATGCCATCTAGGCATTTCCGGGAAAATTCTATGGTTTTCCCAGATGCTCTAGCAATTTGGGAGGGAAAACTCTATGGTACAATAGGTACCATAGAGTTTCCCCTCCCAAAATGCTAGAGCATCCGGGAAAACCATAGCGTTTCCCTGGAAATGCCTATAGCAGCCAGCGCACGTTGCCGGCACAATGATGTCACCCGTGGGTGATGTCATCGCGCCATGCATGCTTCACATGCAAGAAACAAGTCCTCCGCCAGAGGCTGAGGGGGACTTGGCAACCCTAGTTTAAGATCTTACCAAGCAGGGACAGATGTTTGAGAGCTGGTGTGGCATAGCAGTTAAGAGTGTCAGGCTAGTATCTGGGCAGTTTGAATCCCCACTTGTGCCATGGAACCTTGGGTCAGTCACACTCTCCCAGCTGAGCCTACCTCACAAGGTTGTTGTGAGGATAAAGTTAAGGAGAGAATAAGGACGTAAGCCACTTTGGGTCCCTATTAGGGGGGAAGAGGAAGAAGAGACAGAGATGGTGATGGAGGAGGTTGGATTTATACCCCACCCTTCACTATCCAAAGGAGTCTCAGAGCAGCTTACAAATCTCCTTTCCCTTCCCCTCCCCACAACAGACACCCTGTGATGTGAGGTAGGTGGGGCTGAGAGAGCTATGACAGAAACTGCTCTTGAGCAAAACAGCTGAGAGAACTTGTGACTGACTCAAGGCCACATCAGCTGGTGTATGTGGAGGAGTGGGGAATCAAACCTGGTTTTCCCAGATAAGAGTCCACTTACAATCTCCTTTACCTTCCTCCCCCACAACAGATACTCTGTGAGGCAGGTGAGGCCGAAAGAGCTCTCCCAGAAGCTGCCCTTTCGAGGACAACTCTTGCGAGAGTTGCGAGAGGCTGACCCAAGGCCATTCCAGCAGCTGCAAGTGGAGGAGTGGGGAATCAAACCCAGTTCTCCCAGATAAGAGCCCATGAACTGAACCACAACACCAACTGTCTCTCCCTGGGCACAAACCGAGTAAATAAATAAATCAGGAAGATGTTCCTTCAGATAACCAGGCTCTAAAGGATTTTGTAATGTAGTTTCAGCAGATCTTCTCAATAAGATAAGCAAGTCTGAATTATCCCATACCATCTTTGCCCCTATGTTCCTGCCCATGAACTCAGATTGCAAGAGAGGCCCTCTTGATTGTCCCATCAATCAAAGATGCCTATTTGTGGGAACATGAGACAGGGCCTTTCTGGTGGCAGCCCCATGATTTGGGAACAACCTCCCCAGGAAGCTGCCCCTGGCCCCACACTTCCAAACTTTAAGAGGAGGAAGAGGAAAATGAGAAGGAGGAGAAGTGTTGACTTTTATAACCTGGTTCCCCAGATTAGAGTCCACTGCTCTTATCCACTACACCAGGCTGGACGCTGAAAACTTTTATTTAGTGCTGCATTTAATTAAAGCAATTCAGAATTGCGATGTTAAATTTTGGCTTCCAGTTTTAAAATGTTTCTATGTACTTTATTAATATTGTAAGCCGCACTGAACTCCACTAGAAGAAGGTGGCTACATCCAAATTTTAAACAAATAAAATTGGAGGGAAAACATTTTACTCCAGGCCAAAAAAAAAAACCTCAAAAAAAATTAAAAGGGTTTTTTTGGCCCATCAGGAGGTGCACTCTGGGCCCAACCCAGCAGTGCCAGCAGCACAGCCATGCTTAGCTCTGCAGATAGAGCAGGGGTGACCAAACTGTGGCTCGGGAGCCCCATGTGGCTCTTTCACACATATTGTGTGGCTCTTGAAAGCCCCTCCCCCCCCCCCCCCCCGTTGGCCAGCTTGAAGAAGGCATTTGGTGTAGCCAGTTTGGTGTAGTGGTTAAGTGGTTAAGTGTGCAGACTCTTATCTGGGAGAACCAGGTTTGATTCCCCACTCCTCCACTTGCGCCTGCTGGAATGGCCTTGGGTCAGCCATAGCTCTGGCAGAGGTTGTCCTTGAAAGGGCAGCTGCTGTGAGAGCATTCTCCAGCCCCACCCACCTCACAGGGTGTCTGTTGTGGGGGAGGAAGGTAAAGGAGATTGTGAGCCGCTCTGAGACTCTTTGGAGTGGAGGGCGGGATATAAATCCAATATCATCTTCTTCTTCTTCTTCTTCATTTGTCTCTTTAAGTCACTTCTCCAAGGCAAGCTAGCCGGTGGCTTGGAGAATGCATTTAAATTTAAAGTTGCTTTCTTTCCACAGCTCTCTCCCCATCTATCGTCCTTCCTTCCTTCCACTCTCAGACATCCAGGGCTTTTTTTGAGCAGGAATGCACAGGAACGCAGTTCCGGCTGGCTTTGCGTCAGGGATGTGTGGCTTAATATGCAGATTAGTCCCCGCTGGGCCTTTTCTACAAAAAACTCTATGTAAAAAAAGATGATGTCAGGGTATGTGGCCTAACAGGCAAATGAGTTCCTGCCGGGCTTATTCTACAAACAAAGCCCTGCAGACATCTGATGTTCGTGTCTTGTGGCTCTCAAACATCTGACGTTTATTCTATGTGGCTCTTACATTAAGCAAGTTTGGCCACCCTTGAGATAGAGAAACTCCCACCTAAGATCTCCATTGGAAGACGCCCGGCATCCACCCGGAAACACAAATGCCTACCTCTGGGTTGGTCTGATGTATGGCCTTGGTTCCATTGGGAAGATAATATGCCAGTCCTGGGGCACCCGCCAGCAGCTCCCTGCCAGAAGAAAACACAATCAGCATGGGTGGCGTTATGACTCACCCTGACCAGGTGTCAATCATTAAAATGAGCAGTCGTTCTTGGTTCCACTACAAGCAGGGGTGGAATTCTAGCAGGAGCTCCTTTGCATATTAGGCCACACACCCCCTGATGTAGCCAATCCTCCAAAAGCTTGCAAGGCTCTTTTTTTGTAAGCTCTCGGAGGATTGGCTACACCAGGGGTGTGTGGCCTAATATGCAAAGGAGCTCTTGCTAGAATTCTACCCCTGACTACAAGGTTGGTGGTGGAAAGCGCCATTGAGTCGCAGCAGACCCCACAGGATCTTTGAGTGCGAGAGATGCTCAAAGGTGGAACCAGAGGAACTGGCTGGCCACTGTGTGAGAGGGGGATGCTGGACTAGAGGAGCCGCTGGTCAGATCCAGCCGGCTCTTCTTCTGACCTTATGAGGGGAAGGTCTGTTAAGGGTCCTTCAGAAGAACTGGTTGAGGCCACCATCCCTTCCAGTTTGGTGTAGCGGTTAAGTGCGCGGACAAAACAGGATGTCAGAAAGCATGGCATTTTGAGTCCGATTCAGTAGAGTTCTTTATGCAAGCCCTCCCCAGCCCCACCGCTTCTGCAGGCACCGCTTCCGACTCACCAATTCCGTTCCAGATCCACAAGAACATGATCTCCTTCCACCTCCAACATGATCTGCAGACGAGCCGGGAATCCATTCTGTCCCTGCCGAACAGAGATAAGAGAATTATCAATTTCTGTCATTCGCTGTCTGCCTTTCTCATGAGGAAAGCGCCCCATGGTGCAGAGCGGTAAAGCTGCAGTGCTGCAGTCCAAGCTCTCTGCTCACAACCTGAGTTTGATCCCAGCGGAAGCTGGTTCAGGTAGCCGGCTCCAGGTTGATTCAGCCTTCCATCCTTCCAAGGTTGGTAAAATGAGTCCCCAGCTTGCTGGGGGGAACGTGTAGATGACTGGGGAAGGCAATGGCAAACCACCCCGTAAAAAGTCTGCCGTAAAAACGTTGTGAAAGCAACGTCACCCCAGAGTCGGAAACGACTGGTGCTTGCACAGGGGACTACCTTTACCTTTTTACCTTTCTCATGAGGACTCACGGTGGGTTACACACAGAGCGTCAATATAATCATAAAAACATATAGGAACATAAGAGCAGCCATGTTGGATCAGGCCAATGGCCCATCCAGTCCAACACTCTGTGTCACACAGTGGCCAAAACAACAGAACAGAATTTGGGCTGTGGAACCAACCAGAAATCTAGAAAAAAACTGAAGCAATGCACACTTCAGCTTATACCCAGAATTAAACTTTATCGGTCTCAAAGGTGTGAGAAACGGGTTCCCCCTGAACCCCCGAAAGAAAAATAAAGTCAGTCAGATAGATCCATTCCAAAGTTTTTACTGATATCAGTAGGAGCTGTACTCACGAGGTGATCTCAACTCATTCCATATAAAATCAGGGGTGGAATTCCAGCAAGAGCTCCTCTGCATATTAGGCCACACCTCTCTGACGTAGCCAATCCTCCAAGAGCTTACAAGGCTCTTTTGTAAGCTCTTGGTGGATTGGCTATATCAGGGGTGTGTGGCCTAATATGCAAAGGAGCTCCTGCTGGAATTCCACCCCTGCAAACAGTTCGTTTACCTTTGCTGGGTGTGAAAGTGGATATTCATGAAATCATTACGCATGCTCAGCTTGTACCCTAACCCTTTCACCTCTTCCCCTTTCGATTGTTTTCAATACTGTCTGCCAAAAAAAAACCTTTATCGTGTATTAACCTTGAAGCTCCAAGCAGTGTCTGTACTAAAGACATAATTTTTTAAAAACATCTTCATTCCTTTAGAATCTCACGTCTGCAAAATAACTGTGTTGGCTAAGATTTATTTATTTATTTATTTGTAATTTATATCCCGCCCTTCCCACCAGGTGGCTCAGGGCGGCTTACAACATATAAAATCTAACATAAAAGTATAAAATTAAGCATAAAAATAAACATTTCACAATTACATAACATTTCACACAGTTATGTACTTAAAATGTTCGAGACATACGGCGGTCTTACAACTACACTCAGTTTCAAATTTCAGTGCCGGTTGGTTGGAAGCCAGCCGGAAGAGGACTGTCTTACAGGCCCTGCGGAATTGAACAAGGTCCCGCAGGGCCCTTACCTCTTCCGGCAGCTGGTTCCACCAGGAAGGAGCCATTACGAACAAGGCCCTATCGTAGTTTTCAAACGGGCTTCCTTTGGCCCGGGGACAACCAGGAGATTTTGAGTTCCAGATCTCAGTACTCTCTGGGGAATAATCCTTTATTTCACTGGTCTCGCTTCAGCTCACATTTCTAATCCATGTCCCTCACTGGTGCCACCGGACTCAAACTTTGTTCTGCTGCTTCACACCGAGGCAGCCGCTCGCCCAAAGCAGAAGTGTTAGCATGACGCAGAAAGTGATGTAAAACTACACAGCAGAATCCATCTTACTGCAAACTATATGAAGTAGCATAGACCACAGTACTCAGAGGTTTTGTAGGAAAGCAGGTGGCGGAGCTTATTAGCATAACTCATTAGCATATGCCGCCCCTCAACAGCCAAAAGTAACCTGATGCAAGAAAGGAGAGCCCTGGGCAAGCGAGGCCTGATTGGACTGGCTAGAGACCCAGCCAGCCCAAGCAGGTCTCGCTCACCTGGGGGTCTCTTGAGCTGCCACCCCCTTTCCTTTCAAGGACAGTCTCAGAGTGGCCTACAATCTCCTTCACCTTCCTCCCCCACAACAGACACCCTGTGAGGTGGGAGGGGCTGAGAGAGCTCTCCCAGAAGCTGCCCTTTCAAAGACAGAGTCTCAAAACGGCCTACAAACTCCTTTACCTTCCCCCCCCCCCACAACAGACACCCTGTGAAGTCGGTGGGGCTGAGAGAGAAGCTCTCAGAACCTGCCCTTTCAAAGACAGAGTCTCAAAGCAGCCTACAATCTCCTTTGTAGAGAGCCAGTTTGGTGTAGTGGTTAAGTGTGCAGTCTCTTATATGGGAGAGCCAGGTTTGATTCCCAACTCCTCCACTCGCAGCTGCTGGAATGGTCTTGGGTCAGCCATAGCTCTGACAGAGGTTGTCCTTGAAAGGGCAGCTTCTGTGAGAGCCCTCTCAGCCCCACCCACCCCACAGGGTGTCTGTTGTGGGGGAGGAAGATAAATGAGATTATGAGCTGTTCTGAGACCCAGATTCAGAGTGGAGGGCAGGACATAAATTCAATATCTTCTTCTTCGTCTTCTTCTTTACCTTCCTCCCCCACAACAGACACTCTGAGAGGTAGGTGGGGCTGAGAGAGCTCTGAGAGAAGCTGCCCTTTCAAGGAAAACTCTGCAAGAGCTATGGCTGACCCAAGGCCATTCCAGCAGCTCCAAGTGGAGGAGTGGGGAATCAAACCCGGTTCTTCCAGATAAGAGTCCGTATGTTTAACCATTAGAGCAAAAGGACCAGAGAGCTAGCAGTTCTGGAAAGCTCACATCGGTTTGGCTGCTCTTGCGCACGTGCGACTTCGGTCCGGGCTGTGCCCCCCAAAGCGTGCCACGCTGCAGGGTCACCTCGAGGGCAGGGCCGGGCTCTTTCGCCCCCTCGCTGGCAGGAAAAGCCTCTCCCCGATGACCTCATCGTCCTGTGGATGCAAAGCGGCTGCACAGAGGTGTCTGCTTCTCTCCCGCCCACCCCCTCCACCCCACCCCACCCGGCGTTTCCTGCCCAACAGTAATGGAAGGAAATGCCTGGGAGACTCCCTGCATCCGTGGGCTGGGCACCCAGCGGGCGAAGGCAGGGGGACCAGAGATGAGCTCATCCAAGCCGGCTCGCCTTGAGGTTAGGGCCGAGCAGCTGCACGGCTCCCCTTTCAGAACGTCTCAGTTTCTGCCTGCGGATTCTGTTCCTTTAAAATATTAATGCCTCACGAGCACTCAGTCTATTGATCCAGGTGGTGGGGTGGCAAGATTTCCCATCCCCAGGGCTTTTTGTTGTAGCAGGAACTCCTTTGCCTATTAGGTCACACTCCCCTGATGTAGCCAATCCTCCAAAAGCTTACAGGGCTCTTAGTACAGGGCCTACTGTAAGCTCCGGGAGGATTGGCTACATCAGGGGTGTGTGGCCTAATAAGCAAATGAGCTCCTGCTTTGCATATTAGGCCACACCCCCTGATGTAGCCAGTCCTCCAAGAGCTTACAGGGCTCTGAGTACAGGGCCCACTGGAAGCTCCAGGAGGACTGGCTACATCAGGGGTGTGTGGCCTAATATGCAAAGGAGGTCCTGCTGCAAAAAAGCCCTGCCCATTCCCATCCACGAGAGAAGAATTCACAAACAGCAAAAGCGGCAAATGCTAATTCGTAAAATGGTAAACCAGCTGGTAGATGAAGCTGCCTCCTATCAGGCCAGAGCAGGCAGCCAGGGTGGCGCAGTGCTTAGTTTGCTGGACTAGGACCTGGGAGACCCAGGTTCAAATCCCTGCCCGGCATGAAACTTAACAGGTGACCTCGGGCCCCTCCTTCTCTCTTAGCCAATCCTCCTTCACCAAATGGTGTAGTGGACCCTACCATGGAAGAAGTGGGTTTGATTCCCCACTTCTCCACTTGCAGCTGCTGCGTGATCTTGGGTCAGTCATATGTTCTCTCAGAGCTGCTCTCTCAGCCCCACCTACCTCACAGGATATCTGCTGTGGGGAGAGGAAGGAAAAAGAGATTGGAAGCCACTCTGAGACTCCTTCGGGTAGCGAAGGGCGGGGGATAAATCCAATCTCCTCCTCCTCCAGGTTGTTCAAAAGACAAAACACTAGAGAAGAAGAAAAAGAAGACTGCAGATTCATACCCCACCCTTCTCTCTGAATCAGAGAGAGCAACTTACCATCTCCTATATCATCTCCCCCCACAACAGACACCCTGTGGGGTGGGTGGGACTGAGAGAGCTCTGACAGAAGCTGCCCTTTCAAGGACAACTCCTGCGAGAGCTATGGCTGACCCTAGGCCATTCCAGCAGCTGTAAGTGGAGGAATGGGGAATCCAGCAGGTGTAAGTGGAGGAATGGGGAATCAAACTTGGTTCTGCCAGATGAGTCCGCACACTTAACCACTACACCAGGGGTGTCAAACTTATTTGCTATGAGAGCTGAATGTGACATAAATGAGGCCTTGAGGGGCCGAGCCATGTCAGGTTGAAAGTAATATGTGAGTTGTCAGACTGAACCAATGTCAAGGACAATTGTGCAGTCTCCTCTCCCATATCTGGGTACAGTAAGTTGTGTGTTGGAGGAGGATGGGACTAAATACTGTTACTTATTTGAGAAAGAGGGCTAGGGAGCCAGGTTTTTGTTTGTTAAACAGCCACCATTGGCTAAAATAGAACATGAGTGTGAGTTTCTATGCACACCTTTATAATGCCTCAAAACTGATTTCCTGTGTATCTTCACCAATTTGATCACTAAAGGCTTTTGTTTCTGCTTATCTCTTAATACATTTTTATGTTAGATTTTATATGCTGTAAGCCGCCCTGAGCCACCTGGTGGGAAGGGCGGGATATAAATTACCAATAAATTAAAAAAAAAAAGGTTGGGCCAAGCCTTGTTGGGCTGGGCCATGTGTGTACCTCTTTAAGATTAGGTAGAAGACAAACACAAATATATATATATATATATTTAAAAACTTAAAACATGCTTAAAACATTAGCACTGATTGGTCTTAAAGGTGCTTTCTTTCTATCTCTCCCATGGGATCCAGGGAACTGGGCAAAGGAAGCTCTGGCTCGTTCCCTCCCTCCCCAGGGAACCAGGAGGAGCTTCAGCCTACAGAAGGAAGAGAAGCTTGGCTCCGTAGCTCTGCTGTGTGATTTTCCTCAACGGAGAAAATCGAGGTTTTGCTCCGTAGCTCCTGTGCGATTGAGCAAGCCTTGCAAAGCAAGCTGTGATGCAGAAGGGAGCAAGAGAGAAGGAGAAGGAAGCAGATGACAGCCAGTTGTTCAGGGCCCTGATTGAGAGAGCCTGGCAAAGCAAGCTCTCCCTCTCCACCTTCCTCCCCAAGGGAGGAGCCTCAGCCAATGGAGAAGATAGAGGTTTTGCTCCGTAGCTCCTGTGCGATTGAGCAAGCCTTGCAAAGCAAGCTATGATGCAGAAGGGAGCAAGAGAGGGAGAAGGAAGCAGATGACAGCCAGTTGTTCAGGGCCCTGATTGAGAGAGCCTGGCAAAGCAAGCTCTCCCTCTCCACCTTCCTCCCCAAGGGAGGAGCCTCAGCCAATGGAGAAGATAGAGGTTTTGCTCCGTAGCTCCTGTGCGATTGGGCAAGCCTTGCAAAGCAAGCTGTGATGCAGAAGGGAGCAAGAGAGGCGGAGAAGGAAGCAGATGAAAGCCAGTTGCTCAGGGGTCTGATAGGAGCCCTCTGGGGGCCTGATTCGGCCCCCGAACTGCATGGTCGACACTCCTGCGCTACACCATACTGGCCCTTCCAAGGGGAGCACTTGGAGGAAATGTGATGAAAAATGTAGCCAGCGAGATGATAAAGACTGTCTGATGGTCTGGTGAGCTCTCAGTCTTGTCTACCTACTCAGGCTGGCAGCCTCTCTCAAGGTCTCAGGCAGAGGTCTCTCACATCACTAACTTCCTGGTCCTTTTAGCTGGAGATGCCAGGGACTGAACCGGGGACCTTCCGCAGTACAAAGCAGAGGCTCTTCCCACTGCGCCGCATCCCCTACTGAGACTAGCTACAGCTCTCCAAGTCTTCCACGTCACCCACTACCTGTTCCTTTTAACTGGAGATGCTACCAGAGATTGAACCTGGGACCTTCTGCATACCAGGCAGAGGCCACTGAGACACGGACAAGCCTGAAATCAAACATACGCCCCAGCTGCCATAGAAAGGAAGTACTTCTTCACCCAAAGGGTAATTAACAGGTGGAATTCACTGCCGCAGGAGGTGGTGGCGGCCACAAGCATGGCCACCTTCAAGAGGGGTTTAGATAAAAATATGGAGCACAGGTCCATCAGTGGCTATTAGCCACAGTGTGTGTGTGTGTGTATAAAAAATTTTTGCCACTGTGTGACACAGAGTGTTGGGCTGGATGGGCCACTGGCCTGATCCAACTCGGCTTCTCTTATATTCTTATGGCCACTGTGTGACACAGAGTGTTGGGCTGGATGGGCCATTGGCCTGATCCAACATGGGTTCTCTTATGTTCTTATGGCCACTGTGTGACCCAGACTGTTGGACTGGATGGGCCACTGGCCTGATCCAACATGGCTTCTCTTATGTTCTTATGGCCACTGTGTGACACAGAGTGTTGGACAGGATGGGCCACTGGCCTGATCCAACATGGCTTCTCTTATGTTCTTATGGCCACTGTGTGACACAGAGTGTTGGACTGGATGGGCCATTGGCCTGATCTAACATGGCTTCTCTTATGTTCTTATAGGAGGCTGCCTTGTACCAAGACAAACCAACTTGGTCTAGTGAAGTCAGAATCGTCCCCTTTGACTGGCAGCAGCTCTCCAAGGTTTTAAGCCGCGATCTTTGTTGGCAGGACCGGCGCGTGGGAATAGGTGGGGTAGACAGCTGCCTAGGGCGCTACCTCACCTGGGGGCGCCACCAGAGCATGGCGTTTTAGCAGCACCTGGCCGCTTTCGGGTTGAAAGCAGCCGCACCCGCCAGTCACTTTAAACCCGAAAGCAGCCAGGGGTCGCTTAAAAAACCATGCTCTTTGCAGGCTTCCAAGGAAACCTCTGAAGAGCATAGTGCAGGGGGAAAGCAGCGGGGTGGCGGCACTCTTGTGTGCCACCCATCGCTCTCTCCCCTCACTTGCCACCCTGCACAATGACATCACTAGTGACATCATCGCATGCGTGAAATAAACTTTGTTAAAGGAGCTTGTCGGGGGGAGGGCATGGCACAGGGGTCTGCCTGGAGAGGCAGAACCCCTAGTACCGGTCCTGTTTGTTGGCACCTGCTAACCTTGGGGTCTCCCTCAACTGGAGATGCCGGGAACCGAATGCCAATAGCTTAGACTCCACCAATGCTTTGGCCCTCCTTGCTAACACAGATAACAATGCTGTATTATACTAAGGCAGAGCAGCTTATTCTGTGTACTGGCAATGGCTCGCCAGGGTCTTTGGCAAAGATATTATGCGTGGGATAGAGGAAGAGAAAGAAGTCCTTTCCTCCCTTTCTCACAGTACTCACTCCATGAAATTGATGAGTGGTAGGTTTAGAAGAGATAAAAGGAAGCTCTTCTTCATCCAAAGAGTCATTAATAGGTGGAATTCATGACCGCAGGAAGTGGAGGTGGCCACAAGCATAGTAGACAGCTTCAAAAGGGGATTGGATAAACATATGGAGCAGGTCCATTAGTGGCTATTAGCCACAGGTTATTGATGAAACTCTCTATCTGGGGCAATAATGCTCTGTATTCTTGGTGCTTGGCGGAGGAAGCAGTGGGAGGGCTTCTAGTGTCCTGGCCCCACTAATGGCATCTGAGTTTTTTTTGGCCACTGTGTAACACAGAATGCTGGACTGGATGGGCCAGCAGCCTGATCCAACAGGGTTTCTCTTATATTCTCTTGGAAGACTGGCTACATCAAGGGTGTGTGGCTTAATATGCAAAGAAGTTCCTGCTGCTGCAGAAAGCCCTGGTTTTGGCCACTGCGCGACAGAGTGTTGGACTGGATGAGCCACTGGCCTGACCCAACATGGCTTCTCTTATGTTCTTATGGCCACTGTGTGACACAGAGTGTTGGACTGGAGGGGCCATTGCCCTGATCCAACAGGGCTTCTCTTATGTTCTTATGTGACACAGAGCGTTGGACTGGATGGGCCATTGGCCTGATCCAACATGGCTTCTCTTATGTTCTTATGGCCACTGTGTGACACAGAGTGTTGGGCTGGATGGGCCATTGGCCTGATCCAACATGGCTTCTCTTATGTTCTTATGGCCACTGTGTGACACAGAGTGTTGGACTGGATGGACCATTGGCATGATCCAACATGGCTTCTTTTATGTTCTTATGGCCACTGTGTGACACAGAGTGTTGGACTGGATGGACCATTGGCCTGATCCAACATGGCTTCTTTTATGTTCTTATGGCCACTGTGTGACACAGAGTGTTGGACTGGATGGGCCACTGGCCTGATCCAACATGGCTTCTCTTATGTTCTTATGGCCACTGTGTGACACAGAGTGATGGGCTGGATGGGCCATTGGCCTGATCCAACATGGCTTCTTTTATGTTCTTATGGCCACTGTGTGACACAGAGTGTTGGACTGGATGGGCCATTGGCCTGATCCAGCATGGCTTCTTTTATGTTCTTATGGCCACTGTGTGACACAGAGCGTTGGACTGGATGGGCCATTGGCCTGATCCAACATGGCTTCTCTTATGTTCTTATGGCCACTGTGTGACACAGAGCGTTGGACTGGATGGGCCATTGGCCTGATCCAACATGGCTTCTCTTATGTTCTTATGGCCACTGTGTGACACAGAGTGTTGGGCTGGATGGGCCATTGGCCTGATCCAACATGGCTTCTCTTATGTTCTTATGGCCACTGTGTGACACAGAGTGTTGGGCTGGATGGGCCACTGGCCTGATCCAACATGGCTTCTCTTATGTTCTTCTGTTCTCTTGGAGGATTGGCTACAATCAAGGGTATGTGGCCTAATATGCAAAGGAGTTCCTGCTATTAAAAAGCCCTGGGTTTGGCCACTGTGGGACAGAGTGTTGGACCAAATAGGACACTGGGCTGATCCAACAGGGCTTCTCTTATGTGCTTATAAGGTCAGGGACAGAACCCGGGACCTTCTGCACGCATTGCAAGCACTCTACCACCAAGCCATGAGTTTGCCCAAGAATCAGCAGGGGGGGGGGGTGGAAACAGCATAATCATTGACAGACGTGCGATGGCTCCAATGGAGAAGCAGGCAGAGTGTCTTACCAGCGCTGCCTCCTCCAAGCTGAGGGTCTGGTTGTCCTGCACCACCTTCGGTGTGATGGGCCACTGGCAGGTCAGCTCGTCCCCCGGCTGCCAGGCCCTGCCATCTGCAACCAAACACAAGCAAAAGAGAGGTTACCTTCCCGCTCCTTTTCGCCAACTTTCCGTACAGCTGTGTCCAAATTAGCCCTGGGAAAGTCAAGAGAAACCAAAATTCTGCACAAAGAAAGCCTCAAATCTGTCATCCGAATAAATTACGCAAACAAAACAAATCTGCATCAGGAACCCACACCCAAAGGGCTACCAACGGGGGTATTACCATGCTGAGGTGGGGTTCCTTTCTTTTCTTGGACCCACTGCTCACTAGCGGTTGCTCTGCCCCTGAGCTTCCACTGCCCCCCCACCCAGCAATCAATTCCTCACCAGTTGCTGTGCAGACACATTTTGACCCGCAGCTCCCTGCAATTTCCCTTGCGGCTTCCTGCTCTTGGATTGGCTAAGAGAGACAGAGGGACCCAAGGTCATCTATTAAGTGTCATGCCAGGCAGGGATTCGAACCTGGGTCTCTCTGGTCCTAGTCCAGTGAACTAAGCGAATACGTTTTGATCTGAGACTCTCTCCAATTTCTCTTGCGGCTTCCTGCTCTTGTTTTCGAGTTCCAGAAGCTGTGAGGGAAACTGGAGGGAGCTGCTGATCAAAAATACACCGACACAGCAACTGATAGGGAATTGATCGATTTAGCCAGGAAAAGCAGAAGCCTGGGGGTGGAGCAGCTGCTTGTGAGGAATCGGTCTGTGTTGTATGTGTGGAATTCAGCACTACAAATGCAATTCAGGTTCCTATCGCTTCTTATTTCTGTATGAACAAATTCCTTAGCTCTGATGATTCCTAAAGGATCTGTCTAGTTCTTTATACAGGGGTGTCAGAAATGTGATGTAGGTGGGGCTGAGAGTGAAAAAGCTCTCCCAAAAGCTGCCCTTTCAAGGACAGCTCTGCGAGAGCTATGACTAACCCAAGGCCATTCCAGCAGCTGCAAGTGGAGGAGTGGGGAATCAAACTCGGCTCTCCCAGATAAGAGTCCATGCATTTTACCACTACACCAAACTAGCTCTCCACCCCTGCTTAGATTCTGAGACCAGGCTAGCCTAGACCACCCATTTCAGGGTACCTCCCACCGTAGCCCCCCCCCCCCCCAAAAAAAGTTGACCAGCCTATCAAAAGAGTAAGCATCTGTACCAGCTTGTCTGAATGTCGCAGAGGATTCTGGGAGTTGTCTGGAGTACGTATTCCGCTCACAAGCGGTTTTGCTGAACTCAGCCTGACAAGCACCACACTAGATAAATCAGTGTGAACCAGGCCATAGAGGTGTGGGTCAGGCAGACTATGGCAAGAAGGAAGGGGGCAACTTGCAAGCTTCCCCCACTGCACTCAGTCCCACCATACCTCTCTTTTACAGGGCTGAGGAGAAGAAAAGGAGAACTTTGTGTGTTTGTAGCAGAAGGAGGTGATAATAAATGGTGTTGACTGGCTAGCGCCTGTGAGGTGATAATAAATGGTGTTGACTGGCTAGCACCTGTGCCACCACAAACCCAAGCTCATACACACACACAGACACCCTCCCATCTCCAGGGCAGTTAGGCAATTGCTTTCAAACACATTTATAAAAGAGCGCTGAAAACTATCCCAGCCTTAGAAATGCTTTTAAAACAAACAAAGAGATGGTGTAGTGCTTTCAGAAGCTCCGAAAAGACAGGTAGCCTATCTGAATCTGGGAAGGAGATTAACGGATAGCTGCTGAACTGCTCTTTGCTGTCATTTCAATTGCGAAGCTGGGAGGAACTGTTGTTTTCACAGGAAGTGAAGAGGCTGTCGCTAATCCGCTTATCTTAATGCCTGTCTTCACCCCAGGTACAAATCCCTTTCTTGGCTGAGAATTCACCCTTCTGCTAGAAGGCGAGGGGCCTGTGGAAGCAGACCAAAGGTCTATCTAGATCCAGAGGGACCTGGCTTCCCAGAGCAGCCAATCCAGATGCCCCCAAGAAACCCAGACGGAGTTCAATAGACTTCCCCTGTCAAAAAAGCTGTGGCTTACAGCCTAAGCTTTGCCTGCAGACCGTCCCACATTCAGCCCCCCCGGCCTCTTAAGTTAAAGGAAGGACCTGGCAGAAGGTGATACGGAAAGACAGGGGTGGCCAAACTTGCTTAATATAAAAGCCACTCGTTCTGGCTTTTCTGGCAACGCAAGAAGGTGGTGGTGGGGGAGGTGCCCTTTCGGCTCACGATAAGTTCTGGCTTTATTGCGTAGATGGCTATTGAGTATGGGGAGAGAACCCCAATTATTCCAGACCAATTAACTCAAGAGTTGCAAACATCAGGTAACACTGCGGTGGCATGGAGCCTCCAGGCTCAGACGCAGGCTGCCTTTGAATGCCACTTAACTGGACAACAATCCATAGGAGAAGGCGTGTCGCCCAGCCTGTGGATATCCTCTCTGGTCCAGAATTTCTTTTGTAGTAGGAACTCCTATGCCTATTAGGCCACACACCCCGATGTAGCCTGTAAAAAGAGCCCTATAAGCTCTTGGAAGACTGGCTACATAAGAGGGGTGTGGCCCAATATGCAAAGGAGTCCCTCCTACAAAAAGAAGCCTTGCTGATTTGATCCTGCAGGGTTCTTGACAGCCTCAGCACACAACCGGAAGGGCATTCCGCTGTACGCTGCTTTTTCAGGCAACGAAGAAAGGACTTCCTTCATTTGTGGCTTTCCTCTGAAGAGCGCACAGAGCCGCGATTGAACTAATGCTTAAAAGGCTTAGCGGCTTAAACAGCAGGGGCCCTTTTGACCTCGGAAAGACAGACAACTCGGGACAGCCAAAGCTTGGCACACCGAGCTTCGCCGGCACAGGTGGGTATGTGCGTTTGGTGGAACGCATGAGCGAAGCCCTTTTCATCATGCAAAACGCACAAGCTGCTTCTTCAGCCGCCGCAGCTTTGAGGCAGCCCCGAGAAAGGAAGTGATCCAAGTTTAGAAACTTTTCAAAGAGGTCAGCAGACAACGACACTACGGTATTGCCATCCCCAGAAGGAATTTGACATTCGCATGGGACAGTTTGACATCGCGGCCGAGGGCCAAATTATGAACAAAACTGGAGTGTCAAAACTGGAGCTCCCAAGTTGACATTCAGGGCCAGTCCGCCCACTAGGCAAACTAAGCATTTGCCTAGGGTGCCGGAAGGGGGGCACCGAATTGGGCTCTGCCCCACTTCCCATACCCAAGACAAATGCCTAATTTACCTCCCCCCCCCATGCTGCCGATGCCACCAATGTCTTGCTGAGCTGCCCTACCTTCTCCCTCCCTCCCTCCCTTGTGTGGCACCACACACTCTGCCACCCCCCCTCAACATTCTCAGAGAAGCACCGCTAGAATCCGTCCTACTGGCTTAGACGTGGCCCAGGCATCTCAGCATTCTTTCTCAAGAAAGCGCTTGATGAGGCTTTACTTGTCCTCCCTTCTGGTTCCGTAAAGGAGGAGTGAAGCCTTGTCAAGCGCTCTCTTAAGAGAGAACGCTGAGATGCCTGTGGGGGGAGAAGATATAGGAGATTGTGAGCCGCTCTGAGAAGGCGGGGTATAAATCTGCAGTCGTCTTCTTCTTCAAGGACAGCTCTGCAAGAGCTGTGGTTGACCCAAGGCCATTCCAGCAGCTGCAAGCGGAGGAGTGGGGAATCACACCCGGTTCTCCAGATTAGAGTCCACCGCTCTCGACCACTACACCGCACTGATAATGGTGAAGGTTTCCTCTCGTCCTGAGATACCACCGACGCCTTTCCCCGGAGCTTGAGACATCTAATTTCTCAGATGCAAACCTGAGCGTGCAATGAGGAACTGCAGCTAATGGCTGCTCTCTGATGAATTAAAGAGGTCTCCAGGGGCACCTCAAAGACTCCCCAAATTTGGTTTCAGCCAAGTTACGGTGATGCAGCAGGGTATTCAAGGCAAGAGATGTTCAGAGGCGGTTTGGCCCTTTCCTGCCTCTGCATAGCAACCCTGGAGTTCCTCAGCAGTCTCCCATCCAGGGGGGGAATTCTAGCAGGAGCTCCTTTGCATATAAGGCCGCACACTCCTGATGCAGCCAATTTGCCAAGAGCTTACAAGGCTCTTTTTTTGTAAGCTCTTGCAGGATTGGCTACATCAGGGGTGTGTGGCCTAATATGCAAAGGAGCTCCTGCTAGAATTCCACCCCTGCATCCAAGTACTAAGCAGGGCCAGGCCAACTGAGCCTGCTTCGGCGGAGAGGGCGGGGTATAAATTAAAATTTATTATTATTATTATTTATTATTAACTTGGCTTCCAAAATCTGAAGAGATCAGACTAGGCTGGTTCATCCAGGTCAGGACAAGAGACATTCAGAGGCAGTTTCCCCTTGGCTGCCTCTGCATACCAACCGTGGGCTGCCTCAGACGTTCCCCATCCAAGTCCTAAACAGGGCTGACTTTGCTTAGCTTTGGCGATGGAAAGTGCAATCCAGCCGCGGCCAATTTATGGAGACCCCAAGGAGTTTACAGGGCCAGACATGAGCCAGTTTGGTGCAGTGGTTAACCGTGCAGACTCTTATCCGGGAGAACCGGGTTTGATTCCCCACTCCTCCACTCGCAGCTGCTGGAATGGCCTTGGGTCAGCCAGAGCTCTGGCAAGAGTTGTCCTTGAAAGGGCAGCTGCTGGGAGAGCTCACTCAGCCCCACCCACCTCACAGGGTGTCTGTTGTGGGGGGAGAAGATATAGAAGATTATAAACCGCTCTGAGTCTCTGATTCAGAGAGAAGGGCGGGGTATAAGTCTGCAGTTGTCCTTTTCTACAGCTGTGTCATGACCCTGAACGCCCTTGGTGGTCTCCCATCCAAGGCTTAATTAGGACCAATCCTGCTTAGCTTCCAAAATCTGGCAAGATTGGGCTAGCCTGGGCCATTAAAGTCAGGGCCTGGACATTTAGTCCAGCAAAAAGAAGATGATACTGGATTTATATCCCGCTCTATACTCTGAATCTCAGAGCAGCTCACAATCTGCTTTATCTTCCTCTCCCCCACAACAGACACCCTGTGAGGTGGGGGCAGCTGAGAGAGCTCTGACAGAAGCTGCCCTTTCAAGGACAACTCCGCAAGAACTATGGCTGACCCAAGGTGGTCAGCGATTATTACACCCTTGTTGGGAAAGATCCCTGGCCTCACGGGTAAAGCCGGGCTAGGCTACCTCCTATCTGACATTAACCCAAAAATCACAGATCAAGTTGCCAGGTTTTGTGTGTTGATATGAGGCTGCGGAAGATGTACATTAACCAGGTTTGAATACTGGACTTGAATAACTAGTTTATATTACCCCTCTGCTTGTATATAGGAATGCATTCTTTTCAACTTTTGTTTTGTATTTTTTCTTCTGTTCATGGACTTCTGTAATGGCTGCAATAAATATGACTGACTGACCCCAGGCCATTCCAGCAGCTGCAAGTGGAGGAGGGGAGAATCAAACCCGGTTCTCCTAGACAAGAGTCCAGGCACTTAACCACTACACTAAACTGGCTCGGAAGGAAGAAAGGAAAAGAAGAAGATATTGGATTTATATCCTGCCCTTCACTCTGAATCTCAGAGCGGCTCACAATCTCCTCTATCTTCCTCCCCCACAGACACCCTGTGAGGTGTATGGGGCTGAGGGAGCTCTCCCAGAAGCTGCCCTTTCAAGGACAACCTCTGCCAGAGCTATGGCTGACCCAAGGCCATTCCAGCAGCTGCAAGTGGAGGAGTGGGGAATCAAACCCGGTTCTCCTAGACAAGAGTCCAGGCATTTAACCACTATACCAAACTGGCCTCTCTTTGCTTCGCTTTGCCAGTGGAAAGTGAAACCAAGTTGCAACCAACTCATGGGGCAGGGGTGGCCAAACTGTGGCTCAGGAGCCACGTGTGGCTCTTTCATACATACTGTGCAGCTCTTGAAGCCCCCACCACCCTGTTGGCTGGCTCGGAGAAGGCATTTCTCTCTTTAAATCACTTCTCCAAGCCAAGCCAGCTGGTGGCTCAGAGAATACATTTAAACTTAAAGTTGTTTCCACCTCCTCTCCCCCCTCCTCCATTTGCCTGCCTTCTTTCCTTCCTGTCTTGAGGCTCTCAAACATCTGACGTTCATGTCTTATGGCTCTCAAACATAAGAACATAAGAGAAGCCATGTTGGATCAGGCCAATGGCCCATCCAGTCCAACACTCTGTCACACAGCGGCCAAAATATACACACACACTGTGGCTAACAGCCACTGATGGACTTCTGCTCCATATTTTTATCCAATCCCTTCCTGAAGCTGGCTATGCTTGTGGCCGCCGACACCTCCTGTGGCAGTGAATTCCGCATGTTAATCATCCTTTGGGTGAAGGACTTCCTTTTATCCGTTTTAACCCGACTGCTCAGCAATTTCATTGAATGCCCACGAGTTCTTGTATTGTGAGAAAGGGAGAAAAGGACTTCTTTCTCTACTTTCTCCATCCCATGCATAATCTTGTAAAGCTCTATCATGTCACCCCGCAGTTGACATTTCTCCAAGCTAAAGAGCCCCAAGCGTTTTAACCTTTCTGCATAGGGAAAGTGTTCCAAACCTTTAATCATTCTAGTTACCCTTTTCTGCACTTTTTTCAATGCTATAATATCCTTTTTGAGGTGCGGTGACCAGAATTGCACACAGTACTCCAAATGACCTTTATTCAAATTCCTGACCTTTATTCTATGTGGCTCTTACATTAAGCAAGTTTGGCCACTCCTGGTCTAGGGTGAACATGTGAAATCACCTCCCCAGGCCCCTTTCTCCTGCTTCCGAGGCAGAGGACTGAAGGCAGGCACCAAAGTTCTCGTTTCTGAATCTGGTTCTTCTCCTTTAACCATCTGCAACTCTTCCTCCCTTCTCCCCATCTGGGGAGAGAACCCAAATGTTTGAGGCCATGCGAGACAGAGAGAAAAATGGGACTCTTCTACTTATTATGCAGGAAAATATCACATCCCCGGAAGCTGCCAGTTGCTGAATCTGATTATCAAGGTCAGTATTATAAGAGCCAGTTTGGTGTCGTGGTTAAGTGTGCAGACTCTTATCTGGGAGAACTGGGTTTCATTGCTCACTCCTCCTCCACTAGCTGGTGTGACCTTGGGTCAGCTACAAGTTCTCTCAAGGCTGTTCTGCTCAAGAGCAATTCTCAAAAGAGCTCTCTCAGCCCTACCTGCCTCACAGGGTGCCTGTTGTGGGGAGAAGAAGGAGATGAAGGTGATGATGGTGATATTGGATTTATATCCCGCCCTCCACTCCGAAGAGTCTCAGAGCAGTCACACTCTCCTTTACCTTCCTCCCCCACAACAGACACCCTGTGAGGTGGGTGGGGCTGGAGAGAGCTCTCACAGCAGCTGCCCTTTCAAGGACAACCTCTGCCAGAGCTATGGCTGACCCAAGGCCATTCCAGCAGCTGCAAGTGGAGGAGTGGGGAATCAAACCCGGTTCTCCCAGATAAGAGTCCGCGCACTCAACCACTACACCAAACTGGCTCTCCTTTCCTGGCTTGCCGGGAAAGGAGAGTGTAATCCCCTCTGAGACTTTGAGTGAAGGACAGGATATAAATCCAGTCTCTTCTCCTTTGATGGGCAGCTGCTCTCCAGGGTCTGTGACATCACCTACTGCCCTGTCCTTAAGCCGGGGACTGAACCTGGGGCCTCATACATATCAGGCAGATGCTCTACCACTGAGCCGTGGCTCCTCCCCTAAATGTAACCCAAGAAATCTGCGATTACATCTTCCTATGTCTGAACCTTAAAGATCATGGGCAGGAAGGGTTTCCATTAGGGCTGTGATGCTGGAGGATTAACCCTTGCCTTGCTCAAATGGGAGGGGTAATTTTGGCCCCAACCCTCAATGGAAGCCATCCATACCCACTCTCAAGAGTAATGAACGTATTCTTTCAAACACTCATTTGCAGCACTCACACGTGACGCTGTTAATCAGGCCAACGCCAAAGGCTGCAATTCCACGCAAGCTTCCTCGTCAGCCTGTTGAATTCAAGGGGAGTGACCTCTCCAGTGACCTCCAGGAGAGCCAGTTTGGTGTAGTGGTTAAGTGCACGGACTCTTATCCGGGAGAACCGGGTTTGATTCCCCACTCCTCCACTTGCACCTGCTAGCATGGCCTTGGGTCAGCCATAGCCCTGGCAGAGGTTGTTGTTGAAAGGGCAGCTGCTGTGAGAGCTCTCTCAGCTCCACCCACCTCACAGGCTGCCTGTTGTGGGGGAGGATGGGAAAGGAGATTGTGAGCCGCTCTGAGACTCTGTCCTTGAAAGGGCAGCTGCTGTGAGAGCTCTCTCAGCTCCACCCACCTCACAGGCTGCCTGTTGTGGGGGAGGAAGGGAAAGGAGATTGTGAGCAGCTCTGAGACTCTTCGGAGTGGAGGGCGGGATATAAATCCAATATCTTCATCTACCTCACAGGGTGTCTGTTGTGGGGGAGGAAGGGAAAGGAGATTGTGAGCCACTCTGAGACTCTTCGGAGTGGAGGGCGGGATATAAATCCAATATCTTCATCTACTTCACAGGGCGTCTGTTGTTGGGGGGGGGGAGAAGGTAAAGGAGATTGTGAGCCGCTCTGAGACTCTTTGGAGTGGAGGGCGGGATATAAATCCAATATCTTCATCTACCTCACAGGGTGTCTGTTGTGGGGGAGGAAGGGAAAGGAGATTGTGAGCCGCTCTGAGACTCTTCGGAGTGGAGGACGGGATATAAATCCAATATCTTCATCTACCTCACAGGGTGTCTGTTGTGGGGGAGGAAGGGAAAGGAGATTGTGAGCCGCTCTGAGACTCTTCGGAGTGGAGGACGGGATATAAATCCAATATCTTCATCTACCTCACAGGGTGTCTGTTGTGGGGGAGGTAGGGAAAGGAGATTGTGAGCCGCTCTGAGACTCTTCGGAGTGGAGGGCGGGATATAAATCCAATATCTTCATCTACCTCACAGGGTGTCTGTTGTGGGGGAGGAAGGTAAAGGAGATTGTGAGCCGCTCTGAGACTCTTTGGAGTGGAGGGCGGGATATAAATCCAGTATCTTCATCTACCTCACAGGGTGCCTGTTGTGGGGGAGGAAGGTAAAGGAGATTGTGAGCCGCTCTGAGACTCTTCGGAGTGGAGGGCGGGGTATAAATCCAATATCTTCATCTTCTTCCAAAGCCATTCAGGGCTTTTGACTGGCCAGTGGAAATTCAGAGATTAATATTGAGGTGGGGGGAGCAGGTAGTATTGTCTGCTGATATCTATTCACCAACATGACCTCTGCATCCAGGAACCCCTTTAGAACTGTTAGGTAGATGGGTCACTGCAGCTACTTAGGTGCTAAAAATGCACTTTGCACATGCTCAGCAGTACAGTCATCTTCTCTAATGGCATATGCGGAGTTAATCCCTTGCACTGGAAACCAGAACGAGGGGTCCATCTTGGCTCCAGTCAAGTTTTCTGTTGCCTTGTGAATGTTTACTTAGGAAGAAGACGAAGAAATTGGGTTTATATCCCGCCCTATACTCTGAATTTCAGAGCGGTCACAATCTCCTCTACCTCCCCCCTCACAACTGACACCCTCTGTAAGGTAGGTGGGGCTGAGAGAGCTCTCCCAGAAGCTGCCCTTTCAAGGACAACTCCTATGAGAGCTCTGGCTAACCCAAGGCCATTCCAGCAGGTGCAAGTGGAGAAGTGGGGAATCAAACCCGGTTCTCCCAGATAAGAGTCTGCACACTTAACCACTACGCCAAACTGGCTCATGAACACACAAATCAGACCCTCAAGTTCATCGAGGTCAATCTAGTCTACTCAGGCTGGCAGCAGCTCTCCAGGGTTTCAGGCAGAGGTCTCTCCCATCACGTACTGCCTGGAGATGCTGGGGATCGAACCTGGGACCTTCTGCATGCTAAGCAAAGGCTCTACCACTGAGCCACGGCCCCTCGCTGATGAACCTGGAGCTGCCTTATAGTGAACCAAACCCTCAGTCCATCAAGGTCATTACAGCCTACTCAGACTGGCAGTGCCTCTCCACAGTCTCAGCTTAGATCGCTTTCCCATCACCTACCGCCTGGTCCTTTCGGCTGGAGATGCCGGAGATTCAAACTGCATGTCGAGCAGATGCTCTACCACTGAGCCACAGCCCCTCCTCTAAATCCCGTAAAACAGCCCAGCATCATAGATTACAGTAACGAGTTAGGTCCTGGGAGCTCCGAGTTCAAATTCAGACCAATTTCGCACTAGGCTTTTTAATCCTGGTTCAGCCTGTCCTGTCCCCAAGCTGACATTCTATTCTACACTAAAATCATAGCGTCATAGACTCGGTTTCTCTGATTCTCGCCTAGAATGTCAGTTTGGGGACGGAGTTAACCCAGAATTAAAAATTTACGGCGAAATTGGTCTCATCCTCTGCCATGAACATCCGGGAGTGACCTTGGGTCTGCCTAACCTACCTCACAGGGAGGTCGTGAGGATAAAGCAGCCGGGGGAGGGGGAGCAAAAGGGGCCTTGCACATGCCATCCCCAGGTCCTCGGACGGGCTAATTGGCAACAAATCAGTGCGCCTAGCCCTAACTCCGCCTGCGTACACCTCCCCCAAAGTAACGTGTGAAGCAAACAAGACGCGTGTTTCTTCCCCGAGGCCGGGAAAAGAGCCCAACTCACCCGCGGCTGGGGCTCCGCGGACCCTCCCGCGCTCCTTCTCCTTCCCGACGGGCTGGCCGGATCCGAAGCAAGCCAGGAGAACGCCGAGCCCCCAAAAGAGCCTCATGCCTCTCCCGGAGATGCGTAAAAGCGCTGCGCCTTGGCGCGCAGCCGGCTCCGGAGAGGTGGCCGCGTCCTTGCCGGGGCGTCCGCAGGGGAGGAGGACTCCCCCCGGGCTCGGAGCAGCCGCCTGGCGCCGGAGGAGCAGCAGCAGCGGCAGCAAGCGCCGAAGCCCGGCCTAAATCCCTCCCCGGAGGCCGGGCCAAGAGGCGGCCCCAGCAGCCCCAGCTCCTCTCCAGCCCGGCCCAGGCGCCTCCGCCCTCCCTCCGGCCCGCCTCGCATTGCAGCGCAGGCGAGCTGCTTCGGGGATCCGCCCGGGGAACGGGAACTTCCTGCCCCGCCGACCTTCTTCCAGCCTCCGCCCGCCGGAGCCGTGCCAAGTTCCCGGCCGGAAAATGAAGCCGATCGCGCTCTGCGACTCCCCGGCCGCGCCCAACCCAGGCAAAGGCGCCTCCCTTGCTCCGCCCAGCCCCAGAGAAGCGGAGGAAGGAGAGAAGGGGAGGCGATGCGGGGTCGCTTCCCAAAGGCCCTGCCCTGCGGGGTGGGGGCGCCGGGAATCCCCGGGTGGGAGGGGGGGAGAGAGGGGGCCTGGAATTTTGGCTTCCCCCCCCAATAAAAAATGGGAGAAGGGCAGATTAAAAGGATCCACCCGATTCCAGTCTGAAGTCAAGCCGCCTTTTTCACCTGTTCCAATAAGGAACCTGCTAGACCAGATTGAGATTCAGCCCAGGGCTCTGCGAGTCTCTCCCTCTCCCTTCGGCGCCTGAGGTCTTTAAAAGAACGCCTCGCCTCCTCTGTAATAGCACACTTCGAGCTCTAAGCCTCCGCTTGCAGCTGCTGGGATGGCCTTGGGTTAGCCACCATAGCTCTAGCAGGAGTTGTCCTTGAAAGGGCAGCTTCTGGGAGAGCAATCTCAGCCCCACCCACCTCACAGGGTGTCTGTTGTGGGGGAAGAAGATAAAGGAGATTGTAGGCTGTTCTGAGACTGTCCTTGAAAGGGCAGCTTCTGGGAGAGCTCTCTGAAGCTCCCCCTATGTCAAAGAGTGTCTGTTGTGGTGTGGGGGAAGGTAAAGGAGATTGTAGGCCACTCTGAGACTCTGTCCTTGAAAGGGCAGCTTCTGGGAGAGCTCTCTCAGCCCCACCCATCTCACAGGGTGTCTGTTGTGGGGGAAGGAGATAAAGGAGATTGTAAGCCGTTCTGAGACTCTGATTCAGAGAGAATGGTGGGGTATAAATCTGCGGTCTTCTTCAAAATGCATGACCGCCACAGGCCTTCACAGGGTTGAGAACTGCGCCCTGAGTGCCCCAGCCAGAGCTCCTGACCAGGGGAACCTCTGACAAGATCACCTCAGCCTCTTGCTCAAGGTTGCCAATCCCCAGGTGGGGGCAGGGATCCCCCCCTCTTCAGGGTCATCAGAAAGAGGGGGGAGAGGGAAATGTGTGCTGGGAACGCCATTATTCCCAATGGAGACCAATTCCCATGGGGTATAATGGTGAATTGATCCGTGGGTATCTGGGGCTCGGGGGGGGGGTCTGTTTTTTGAGGTACAGGCACCAAATTTGCAGCATAGCATCCAGTGCCTCTCCTCAAAACACCTTCCAAGTTTCAAAAGGATTGGACCAGGAGGTCCAATTCTATGAGCTCCCAAAGAAGGTGCCCCATCCTCCGTTATTTCCAGTGGAGGGAAGGCATTTTAAAGGTGTGCAGTCCCTTTACATGTGATGGCCAACACTCCCTTTGGAGTTCAATTATGCTTGTCACAACCTTGCTCCTGGCTCCACCCCCAAAGTCTCCTGGCTCCACCCCCAAAGTTCCCAGTTCTTTCTTGAATTGGACCTGGCAACCCTGTGCTCAGTGCAGGATGTGGTGGCTTTTATGTATTTACTTTATTTACATCCCACCTTTCTCTCCATTGAAGACCCAAGGCAGCTTTTGTTCTCTCCTTCGCTTTATCCTCACAACCACCCTGTGAGGTAGGTCAGGCTTGAGATTGTGCGTGGTGCAGGGTTTCCCAGCAAGCTTCTGTGGCAGAGTGGGGATTCGAACCCAGGTCTCTCAGATCCCAGTCTGCCACTAACCACTACAGCACACTGGCTCTCCCAGTCTAAGTCTTGCCAGCCTAAGATCTAAATTATCACTTTTTTCTGGAAAACAGGCAGTAGTACTCATGGGGGAGGGGAGGAGAAAGAAGAGGAAGAAGAAATTGGATTTATACCCTGCCCTTCCCTCAGTCTCAGAGAGCTGCTCACAATCTCCTTCTTCTCCCCACAAGAGGCAGGTGGGGCTGAGAGCTCTCCAAGCACTGCTCTGGAGCATTTGAGCTCTGAGAGAGTTATATCTGACCCAAGGTCACTCCAGCAGTTGCAGGTGAAGGAGTGGGGGAATCAAACACTCGGTTCTCCCAGGTAAGAGTCTGCACACTTAACCACTACACCGAACTGGCTCTCATTAAATCATGAGGATTATTAAATCTTGAATTTATTAAATCCCGGTCATTAAATCATTGCCACTAAATTGGCCATTTTATATAAAGCATGGAATTGCTTGTGGTTTGGCCCCTGTGAAGCTGAAGCCATCCAAATTGAAATGAAATGCGCTAGATTGCATTGCCTGCTTTTATTGTGCCTGAATAGCCGGTGTCAGCTATTTGGTTACAGATTGGAAGTAATGGTTATCGGTAATAGACTGGAAGTAAAAGTGCACCAAGACATCTAAATAATAAGTCTCAACTCAAAAATCTCACACTTCCCCCTCCATTTTATGATGTGTCCTTCTAAAGATCAGAGGTAGTGGCATTTATTAATTTTATTTATTTATTTATTTTATTCGATTTATATCCCGCCCTACCCCCACCAGGCTCTGGCATGCAGAGGTGGCAGTGTGAATGTCTAGTTATGTGGGGAAATCGCTGTAAAAATTGCAAACAAAAACTCCATTCAGAGGCTGTGAAATAGCTCCCTTTTTGGGACCAGCAAGCAGGATGTGAGCAGAACTAGCAGGTATTCAAACAGTAATGTTCATGCACTGCTATTCTGCTATGCAAACTGAAACCAAGGGAATTAGAATGAAGTACCGTATTTTTCGGACTATTGGACACACCGGACCATAAGACGCACCTTCGTCTTCCGCCATCTTCCACGGGATGCGGGCGCCATTGCAGCCTTCGGGCTGGAGCCAGGCACGCAGGCGCGCGCGAAGCACTGGGTTTGCGGTGGGGCGGAGGGAGCCAGGCACGCAGGCGCGGAGGGAGCCAGCCACGTGTCCCGCCGGCAACCGCGAAGTGGGGGCGTTTATGGTCCGGTGAGTCTGGGTTTGCGGTGGGGGCGGAGGGAGCGATCCCGGCGCTTGTCTCCCGGGGCTGCAGACCCCCTCCCCCACCCTCCTCGTCTCTTTTTTTTTCAGTATTCGCTCCATAAGACGCACGCACTTCCCCCCACACACTTTGGGGGGGGGGGAGTGCGTCTTATGGTCCAAAAATACGGTAATTCTGCGGAGGATAGCAGTCCATTCTGGGAGTTTGTGGGGGAGGGGAACCCTTAAAATTTGCGTTCGATTAAGTGTACCTTTAATATTTGTTTCCTTTAAGTAAATAACACTGGCGGGGGTCAAGTAACGGGGGGAGGGGAGGGGGAAAAGTAAGATATGGGGTAGAAAGTTTTTTCTTTTACTTTAAGTTTTTATAAGTTGTAGAGATAGTTTTGCTACCATATGTTACTAATAAAAATTGTTTATTAGCAATAAAAAAATTTGCGTTCGGGATTCAACCGAATTTTAAAAACATGCTGAGGGATGATTAGGAAAGGGAATGAAAATAAAACAGCCACTATTACAATGCCCCTTTGTAAGGTGGCCTTGTTTGGAACACTGTGTGCAGTTTTGGTCACTGTCTCCAAAATGACATGATAGAGCTGTGGAAAGTACAGAGGAGGGCAACTAAGGCATCCAATTAAAACTGATGGGCAGTAGATTGAAAGACAATAGGAAGTACTTCATTACACAACAAGTCATTAAAATGTGGAATTCACTGCCGGAGGATGTGGTAACTGCCGTAGGCATCGACAGTTTTAAAAGGAGACCAGACAGATTCATGGAGGCAGGGCCGGATCGCCCACTAGGCAAACTAGGTGGTTGCCTAGGGCACGGGAGGAAGGTGTGCCAAATTGGGCTCCCCCACTCCCGGTGCCCATAACAGCCACCTAGTTTGCCTGCCTGCCTCCTCTGCCAATGCCTTCCCCGTGCCAGTGCTGCAACACAGTGGCGTGCTCCGTTCCCCCACCATCAGAGTGTGTCGCGGTTGGGCCCAACCGGCTTCGATGGAGGCAGTGCTTCCTTTGAAGCACACGCGGGAGAAAGCTTTGCTCCCCCTCACTACTGGTTCCAGGAAGGAGGGGGGAGAAACCTGCCTGGGGTGCCACACACCCTAGAGACAGCGCTGCGTGGAGGATAGATCTACTAGTGGCTACCAGCCATAGCAACTAAAGGGAACCTCCATATTCTGAGGCAGTCAACCTCTGGATCCCAGTGCCAGGAGGCAACATCTGCAGGAGGCCTCAGCCTCTATGCCCTGTTTGTTGACCCTCCAGAAGAACTGGTTGACTGCTGTGTGAGACAGGATGCTGGACTAGATGGGCTCTTCCTATTTGTCTATCGAGCACAGAGTTATCTTCTCTGACTGGCAGTGACGCTTTAATATTACTTGAGGTTCTAAGGGAAGATGCTGGAGATGAAGAAGACGACGACAGTGGATTTATATTCTGCCCTCCACCCTGAATCTCAGAGTCCCAGAGCGGCTTACAATCTCCTTTATCTTCCTCCCCCACAACAGATACCCTGTGAGGTGGGTGGGGCTGAGAGGGCTCTCACAGAAGCTGCCCTTTCAAGGAGAGTCTCAGAGCGGCTCACAATCTCCTTTACCTTCCTCCCCCACAACAGACACCCTGTGAGGTGGGTGGGGCTGAGAGGGCTCTCCCAGCAGCTGCCCTTTCAAGGACAATCTCTGCCAGAGCTATGGCGGACCCAAGGCCATTCCAGCAGGTGCAAGTGAAGGAGTGGGGAATCAAACTTGGTTCTCCCAGATATGAGTCCATGCACTTAACCACTATACCAAACTGGCTCTCGATGGGGCCTAGGAACATCTACGTGCAGAACAGGTGCTCCGTGACTTAGCCACAGCCTGTCTAAATGGGGAGAAAAATCCTCAAAAGAAGAAATTTTTTAAAACCAAAGTTCCAAAATCAAACAATAACCACCAAGCTATTTATTTAAATCAAAAGATCCATTAATAACAAAACCTCTGTCCTTCGAGAGTTTTTACTCGAACAGGACATGGACCTGGCTTGCGTGACCGAAACCTGGGTACGAGAGGGTGATACTGTAGCCCTCTCACAAACAGCTCCCCCGGGCTATTCGGTCTTCCACCAATCACAGACTAGCGGGCGGGGGGGGGGGGAGGAGTGGCGCTGTTCGATTAAGGTCAGTGCGAAAACGCCCTTGGAGTCTCAAAGCGGCTTAATCTCCTTCCCTTCCTCTCCCCACAACAGACACCCCACGAGGCAGGTGGGGCTGAGAGAGCTCTGTGACAACAGCTCTGAGAGACCCGTGACTGACCCAAAGTCACCCAGCAGCTGCACGCAGAGGACTCAAACCCAGTTCTCCAGATTAGAGTCCACCACTCTTAAATAAAATTATATATATATATAAATAAAATTTGGTATCTGTATTTCCCTCCAACCCCCCTCCCATGAAATTCAAGAGGACCAGAAGATCTGAGGAAACGAATCAGTGATTTAATAATGGAATACACAGTCGCCCGCCCCCCAGCGGCCGTTCAGTCAGCATAGCCCGTCTCTCCCTCGCTGGTGCTGTCATCGGAGACCACGTCATCTTGGCCACACGCAAAGCAGACCTCACCCATGTCTTCCCAGCACAGCCGGCAGTACACAGTGCCACAATCGGGGCCCGTGCAGAGGACCGAGTTCTGGGTTTCAGGCAGGCCACAGAGAATGCAACGCCGACGGAGAAAACGCTGCAGAGACGGGAACCATTGCCCCAGCCGGTCCACGAGGGGTTTTTCCTGCAAAAGAGAAGGGAGGGGCCCTCAGTGCCAGTCAGAGAAGGGCAGCTGAGAGGTTAGAGTGGCCATTCACCAGCTGCAAGAGGGGATTGGATCAACATATGGAGCAGAGGTCCATCAGTGGCTCTTAGCCACAGCATGTTGTTGGAACTCCCTGTCTGGGGCAGTGATGCTCTGTATTCTGGGTGCTTGAGGGGACACAATGGGAGGGCTTCTAGTGTCCTGGCCCCACTGATGGACCTACTGGTGACACCTGGATTTTGGCCGCTGTGTGACACAGAGTGTTGGATTGGATGGGCCACTGGCCTGATCCAGGATGGCTTTTCTTATGAAATCTGTGTTCACAATCGGGTCCTATAAAATTCGGCGCTCAGCTATGAAACTCAAGTTTCACAAAAGTGTATATTGCAAGGAGATGTAAATGGAGATCATCAAATGGAGGGCAGGAAGCAACTACGCGGCCCTGGACACAGCTCCAGCCAACAGCCCCCTTCCTCCAGTTTCCAGCTTTCACTACAGAAGCCAGGAAGCATCCAGGCAGCCCTCCATCCATCATGCCTGGACACAGCTCCAGGCATTCATCCCTTCTCCCTCCAGTTTCCAGCTTTCACTGCAGAAGCCAGGAAGCATCCAAGCATTCATCCCTTCTCCCTCCAGTTTCCAGCTTCCACTGCAGAAGCCAGGAAGCATCCAGGCATTCATCCCTTCTCCCTCCAGTCTCCAGTTTCCACTGCAGAAGCCAGGAAGCATCCAGGCATTCATCCCTTCTCCCTCCAGTTTCCAGCTTCCACTGCAGAAGCCAGGAAGCATCCAGGCATTCATCCCTTCTCCCTCCAGTTTCCAGCTTCCACTGCAGAAGCCAGGAAGCATCCAGGCATTCATCCCTTCTCCCTCCAGTTTCCAGCTTCCACTGCAGGAGCCAGGAAGCATCCAGGTATTCATCCCTTCTCCCTCCAGTTTCCAGCTTCCACTGCAGAAGCTAGGAAGCATCCAAGCAGCCCTCCATCCATCATGCCTGGACACAGCTCCAGCAAACAGCCCCCTTCCTCCAGTTTCCAGCTTCCACTGCAGAAGCCAGGAAGCATCCAGGCATTCATCCCTTCTCCCTCCAGTTTCCAGCTTCCACTGCAGAAGCCAGGAAGCATCCAGGCATTCATCCCTTCTCCCTCCAGTTTCCAGCTTCCACTGCAGAAGCCAGGAAGCATCCAGGCATTCATCCCTTCTCCCTCCAGTTTCCAGCTTCCACTGCAGAAGTCAGGAAGCATCCAGGCAGCCCCCCAGGCCTCATGCCCAGGGCCGTAGCCAGGATTTTAAAAGTCAGGGGGCTTTTTCAAAAAGTCAGGGGGCACCCTTTACTATCCATTGCGGGGCTTGCCGCTTCTCAGGGTAGAGGCAAAAGCTGGAGGCTCTGAAAGTGGCCACGTCAAGGCAGCCAACCCTAAAACGATGGAGTCAAGAAAAGACTGCACCTTGAGTGAAAGCAGGAGGGGTTTCCTTCCACCTCCCTCTCCCCCTACCCCGGCACTTTGCAGCCAGCGGCTCCATCTCTCCCCCCTCCCCTGCCCATTGCATATGGCTTCCTCCACTTCCCACTACTCCACTCTCTCCTCTCCACCTGCTGCTTTTGCTACTGCAGTACACTGTGTCCTATTCAGCCTTCCCAGCTCCGGCTGCCGCTATTGACACTTTAGCAGCTCAGCCATGGCGAGACAGAGAGAGACAGGGAGAGAGAGAGAGAGAGAGAGAGAGGGAGAAGCGGGCTGCCCCCTGGAAGTCAGGGGGCCCTGTCTGGAAGTCAGGGGGTAGTGCCCCACAGGCCCCCCTGTGGCTACGGCCTGCTCATGCCTGGACACAGCTCCAGCCAACAGCCCCTCTCCCTCCACCATCTAGTAGAGGTAGCCAGGAAGTAGGCAGTAGGCACCGATGTATTCATCCTGCCTGGATGCCCAAGGAGATATAAATCATTTCGCATTGTACATGCAGCCTTCTGGAGCCTGTTTTCTTCAGATTTCCTGTGCCTTGGCAAAAAAAAAAGTCCTCGTGCCAAGGTGAGCTATTAAGTTCTTTGTATCTCCCCACTTTGATCCCGTTTTCTTGAGACGACGTCTCAAAGCAAAGAGGTTGTCTTAATCCTGCGCTCAAAGAGTCCAGAAGCTCACTACAAAGGCAGGTAACGGCCTCCTTGTGTGCGGTGCCCTTAAGTCGCTTCTGAATGAACGCCCACTAAAACACCCTGTGGTTAACAGCTTTGTTCGAGTCCCGCAAACTGAGGGCTGCGGCCTCCGTGGCGGAGTCCATCAATCTCATCCACAGCCATCTTGTTGTTGTTCAGTCGCACAGTCGAGTCTGACTCTTTGCGACCCCACGGACCAAGTCACCCCAGGCCCTCCTGTCTTCCACCATCCTCCGAAATCTGCTCAAATTCGTGTTAGTTACGTCAGTAACGCTGTCCAGCCGTCTCATCTTTTGCCGCCCCCTTCTTCTTTTGCCTTCTGTCTTTCCCAGCATCAGGATCTTCTCCAGGGAGTGCTCCTTTCTCATTTGGGGGCCAGAGTATTTGAGCTTCAGCTTCAGCATCTGTGACCTTCCAGGGAACAGTCTGGGTTGATTTCCCTTAGGACTGACTGATTGGATCTTCTTGCAGTCCAAGGGACTCTCAAGAGTCTTCTCCAGCACCACAGCTCAAAAGCATCTATTCTTCTGCACTCAGCCTTCCTTATGGTCCAGCTCTCGCAGCCATACATTACTACTGGGAATACCATCGCTTTAACTATATGGACTTCTGTTGGCAGGGTGATGTCTCTGCTTTTTATTATACGGCCTAGGTTTGCCATAGCTGCCCTCCCAAGGAGGAAACATCTTTTAATTTCATAGCTACAGTCACCATCTGCAGTGATCTTGGATCCCAGAAATGTGAAGTCTATCACTGCTTCCATGTCTTCCCGTTCTATTTGCCAAGGAGTGATAGGGCCATGATCTTCGTTTTTTTTATGTTGAGTTTCAAGCCTACTTTTGTGCTCTCCTCTTTCGCCCTCAACAAGAGGTTCTTTAGGTTCTCTTCACTTAACAGGGATGCCAGCCTCCAGTTGGGACCTGAGGATTCCCCAGAATTATGGCTCTTCTCCAAACTACAGAGATCCCTTCCCCTGGAGAAAATGGCTGCTTTGATGGGTGGAGTCTAGCGCAGGACCCCACTGAGATCTCTGCCCTTCTCAGGCTCCATTCAGAAATCTCTCGAGGCAGGCGTGGCCAAACTTGCTTAACGTAAGAGCCACATAGAATAAATGTCAGATGTTAGAGAGCCACAAGACATGAACATCAGATGTTTGAGAGGAGGGAGGGAGGAAGGAAGGCAAAGAGATGGGGGATGGAGGGAGAGGTGGAAAGAAAGCAACTTTAACTTTAAATATATTCTCCAAGCCGCTGGCTGGCTTGGCTTGGAGAAGCGATTTAAAGAGGGAAATGCCTTCTCCAAGCTGGTCTGTGGGGGCTTTGAGAGCCACGCAATGTGAGTGAAAGAGCCACACGTGTCTCCCGGTCCCCAGTTCGGCCACCCCTGCTCTAGGAGTTTCTCATTATGAATCTGACAACCCTACCCTCGTCCCCTGTTGCTGGCTAGGGCAGGGCCTGGCGCTCCTACTCTTAAAAGACATACCTTTAAAGGGCATTTTTGGGAGGTCTGGACAGAGCTCCGGGCCTTCAATGGTCATCAAGTCTCAGCCAACTTACAGCAACTCTGTAAGGTTTTCAAGGCAAGAGACAAACAGAAGTGGATGGTGGCTCAGTGGTAGAACATCTGCTTGGTAAGCAGAAGGTCCCAGGTTCAATCCTTGGTATCTCCAACTAAAAAGGGTCCAGGCCAAGTAGGCGTGAAAAACCTCTGCTTGAGACCCTGGAGAGCCGCTGCCAGAGTAGACAATACCGACTTTGATGGACCCAGGGTCTGATTCAGTATAGGGCAGCTTCATATAAGTGGTTTGCCCTTGCCTTCTTCCAGGGCTGTAGCCAGGTTTTTAAAAGTCAGGGGGCACCCTTTCCAGTCTGCTGTGAGGTAGGGGCAAAAGCTGGAGGCTCTGAAAGCAGCCAAGGCAGACAACTGTGGAGTCAAGAAGGGATGGCACCTTGCGTGCAAGCAGGGGAGTTTCCTTCCACCTCCCTCTCCCCCGTCCTGATACGGCGGCCAGCAGTTCTATCCATCCCCCCCTTCTGACCCATTCCACATGGATTCCTCCACCTCCTGCTCCTCTGCCTTCCTCTTCTTCGCCTGCTGCTTTTGCTCTCCTGGCTCCAGTCAGGGGGCCCTGGCAGTGCCCCCACACGCCCCCCTGTGTAGGGTTGCCAGTCCCCAGGTGGGAAACACTAGAAATAAACCACTGCGTTTTTATGTTGCAAATAAATGCTTAAGCAATTTCCTTCATAATGATACAATTATATTATTATCAAAACTCATTAAATGTCCATAGAAAAATCAGAATGTTATTTCACACCACTCTTGTAAGGTAGTGCTTTCACAATCAAAGTACATTGTAGTTTCCAGTTTGCCCAATCCCCAGGTTGGGGCAGGGGATCCCCCGGTTTGGAGGCCCTCTCCCCACTTCAGAGTCATCAGAAAGCGGGGGGGGGGGGGGGGGAGAAAAATGTCTGCTGGGTACTGGAGAGCCAGTTTGGTGTGGAGAGCCAGTTTGGTGTAGTGGTTAAGTGTGCGGACTCTTATCTGGGAGAACCAGATTTGATTCCCCACGCCTCCACGCAGCTGCTGGAATGGCCTTGGGTCAGCCATAGATCTGGCAGAGGTTGTCCTTGAAAGGGCAGCTGCTGTGAGAGCCCTCTCCAGCCCCACCCACCTCACAGGGTGTCTGTTGTGGGGGAGGAAGGGAAAGGAGATTGTGAGCCGCTCTGAGACTCTTCGGAGTGGAGGGCGGAATACAAATCCAATATCTTCATCTACCTCACAGGGTGTCTGTTGTGGGGGAGGGAGATAAAGGAGATTGTGAGCTGCTCTGAGACTCTTCGGAGTGGAGGGCGGGATATAAATCCAATATCTTCATCTACCTCACAGGGTGTCTGTTGTGGGGGAGAAAGGGAAAGGAGATTGTGAGCCGCTCTGAGACTCTTCGGAGTGGAGGGCGGGATATAAATCCAATATCTTCATCTACCTCACAGGGTGTCTGTTGTGGGGGAGGAAGGGAAAGGAGATTGTGAGCCGCTCTGAGACTCTTTGGAGTGGAGGGCGGGATATAAATCCAATATCTTCATCTACCTCACAGGGTGTCTGTTGTGGGGGGGGGGGGGAGGAAGGTAAAGGAGATTGTGAGCCGCTCTGAGACTCTTCGGAGTGGAGGGCGGGATATAAATCCAATATCTTCATCTACCTCACAGGGTGTCTGTTGAGGGGGAGGAAGGGAAAGGAGATTGTGAGCCGCTCTGAGACTCTTCGGAGTGGAGGGCGGGATATAAATCCAATATCTTCTTCTTCTTATTATTATTATTCCCTATGGAGACCGATTAATGACCGTATAATGGAGAATTGATCTGCAGGTATCTGAGACTCTGGGCGGGGGGGGGGGGGGCTGTTGTTTGAGGTAGAGGCCACCATATTTTCAGCATAGCATCCAGTGCCTCTTCTCAAAACACCCGCCATGTTTCGAAACGATTGGACTGGGGGTTCCAATTCTGTGAGCCCCCAAAGAAGGTGCCCCTATCCGTCATTATTTCCAGTGGAGGGAAGACATTTAAAAGGTGTGCAGTCCCTTTAAATGGCCGGAACTCCCCTTGGAGTTCAGTCGTGCTTGTCACACCCTCGCTCTTGGCTCCACCCCCAATGTCTCCTGGCTCCACCCCCAAAGTCCCCAGATATCTCTTGAATTGGACTGTGGCTACAGGCCTGCCTGCTTCTGTAGAGCGGTCTGGATTTCTTCAGCAGTCTCCCATCCAAGTGGCCACCAGGGCCAACCCTGCTCAGTTTCTGAGATCTGATGAGATCGGGCTCACCTGGGCCATCCAGGTCAGGCCATAAAGATCAAGTCACTAGAAAATCAATTCTAAAAAAAAATGGGAGCCCTTCCTGAACTGGTAATTTAGTCCCTCCAGTGCCTCATCTTCATTAACCCATGAGGAATACCTTTCCTTTTTAGTCTTATGTTAAGTCGTTTAGAGTTAAAATATAACTAATGAAGCCTGGTTATAAAAAGGGGGGAGAATTCTTTTAATTGCTTCAATCAGGGATGTCAAACATGCAATTTGGGGGCCGAATCAGGCCCCCCCGAGCAACTGGCTGTCATATGCTTCCTTCTCCCTCTCTCTTGCTTCCTTCTGCATCACAGCTTGCTTTGCCAGGCTTGCTCAGTCGTACAGAAGCTCAGAGCAAAAACCTCTATTTTTCCACTGGCTGAGGCTCCTCCCTTGGGGAAGAACGGGGGGAGAGCTTGCTTTTGCCAGGCTCTCTCTCAATCACACAGCAGAGCTACTAAGCCAAGCCTCCCTTCGATTGGCTGAGGCTCATTTCCTGCCCCGTCCCCCGGGGAAGGAAGGAAAGAGCCAGAGCTTCCTTTGCCCAGTTCCCTCGATCCCATGGGAGAAATACAAAGAAAGCATCTTTAAAACCAATGAATGCTAACATTTTAAGCGTGTTTTAAGTTTTTAAAAAATGTATGTGTTTGTCTGCGTCTTTTACAAAGTTTCTATCTCTGCTATCTCATCTTAAATGGGTACACACATGGCCCGGCCCAACCCAACATGGCCTGGCCCAAGAAGATCTCATTTATGTCAGATCCGGCCCCCATGAGTTTGACACCGCTGGCTTAAATGGTCTTATTTGCTCAATTAGTTTGACTTATTACTCATTTAGCTAGATCCAAGTGGGCAGCCTTGTTGGTCCGAAGCAGTTGAACATAGAGTTGCCAAGTCCAGTTTAAGAAATATCTGGGGACTTTGGGGGTGGAGCCAGGAGACATTAGGGGTGGAGCCAAGATCAAGGCTGTGGCAAGCATAATTGAACTCCAAAGGGAGTTCTGGCTATCACATTTAAAGGGACGGCACACCTTTTCAATGCCTTCCTTCCATAGGAAATAATGAAGGATAGGGGCACCTTCTCTTGGGGCTCATAGAATTGGACCCCCTGGTCCAATCGTTTTGAAACTTGGGGGATATTTTGGGGAGAGGCACTAGATGCTGTACTGAAAATTTGGTGCCTCTACATCAAAAAACAGCACCCCCCCAGAGCCCCAGATATCCGTGGATCAATTCTCCATTATTTTCTATGGGAATAAATCTCCCTAGGGAATAACAGAGTTCCCAGCAGACATTTCCCTCCCCTCCCCCCGCTTTCTGACGACCCTGAAGCGGGGGGAGGGCCTCCAAACCGGGGGATCCCCTGCCCCCACCTGGGGATTGGCAACCCTAGTTGAACAAGGCAGGGGTCAAGTTACACCTTCAAGACAAACCAAATTCTATTGAGAACGTTAAGTTTTATTGAGAACAATACCTGATCCCCTCGTCTGATGAAGTGTGCTTAGAGAGCACACAAAAGCTTACGTTCTCAATAAAACTTGGTTGGTCTTAAAGGTGCAACTTGACTCCTGCTTTGTGATTACTCATTTGTAATGCACCCTATTCGGGCATAGAGTAGGCATTTGTTTCGATCGTATTTTGGCTTTGTTATGCTTTTGTTGTAAACCATTTCTTAACCAATAAACTGATTTATACTTTAAAAAAAAATAAACATCCAGCCCTAGAGAGTACTGAGATCTAGCTCCCAAAATCTGCTGAAAATCCCTGGGCCAAAGGAGGCCAAACTAAAAGCGACAAGGGAGCGGGCCTTCTCGACTACAGCACCCCACTGGTGGAACCAGCTCCCAGAAGAGGTGCGGGTCTTGGGGAGCCTTAATCAGTTCCGCCGGGCCTGCAAGACCATCCTCTTCCAGCTAGCCTTTTAAGGTGGAACCATTATATCATCGCCATGAAAACTATGGGCGTTTTCGCACTTACCTTAACCCGGAGCGCACTTACCTTAACCCGGAGCCAGTTTGGTGTAGTGGTTAAGTGTGCGGACTCTTATCTGGGAGAACCGGGTTTGATTCCCCACTCCTCCACTTGCACCTGCTGGAATGGCCTTGGGTCAGCCATAGCTCTGGCAGAGGTTGTCCTTGAAAGGGCAGCTGCTGTGAGAGCCCTCTCAGCCCCACCCACCTCACAGGGTCTCTGTTGTGAGGGAGGGAGATAAAGGAGATTGGGAGCCGCTCTGAGACTCTTCGGAGTGGAGGGCGGGATATAAATCCAATATCTTCTTCTTCTTCTTCTCTTCACCGCGCAGCGTCTGCGCGGATTTCGCACTAATTGCTCCGCAGAACCCAGAAGAGCTGCGAAGTCCCACGGCTTTTGCGTCGCAAATGTAAACCGCCAAAAACCAGTTTACATTTGCGACGCAGAAGCCGCGGGACTTTGCGGCTCTTCTGGGTTCTGCGGAGCAATTAGTGCGAAATCCGCGCAGACGCTGCGCGGTGAAGAGGGACATCGCTGCCGATTAAGGTAAGTGTGAAAACGCTCTATGTTTATACGCATATATCAAGACTGTAGCACCATATCATACTGTGGTTTTAAATTCTTAGTCTAAACCCTGTTTTAAATGTAATTGTATTTTTAAATGTTATGAATTTTATTGCTGTATTACTGTAGTGATGTATTTATGTCATGTAAGCCGCCCTGAGCCTGCTTCAGTGGGGAGAGCGGGATGTAAATTAAAATAATAATATTATTATTATTATTATTATTATTATTATTATTATTATTATTATTATTATTATTATTATTATTATTATTATTATTATTATTATATTTACAGAGACCCTGGAGGGTTTTCAAGGCAAGAGACCAACAGGTGGTCCGCCCTCGCCTGCCTCTGCAGCGTGAGCCGGGACGGCCTTGGTGGTCTCCCATACAAACATTAAACAGGGTCATCTCTGCTTAGCTTCCCAGAGATGGGGCCAGGCTGGGCCAGCCAGGTCAAGGCAGAAGAGCTGAACTCAGCCAAAGGGCTGGAGCAAGCGAGTCAACCCCTCGGGGGGCAAGTGAGAGAGACCCTTGCAAGTGCTGGGTTTGGCTGGCCATTTAGTAAACAGTCTCTGTGAGGAAGGGAGGGTCCGAGGCGGCTTCACGGAGCCAACAGGAAGCCCTGCCCTGGGGTCCCCGCGCGGCCAGAGGGGTGGGGAGCCGGAATGCAGTAAACAGAAAGGAGCAGGAAACCGGGGCGAGCCTCCTCGTAAAAAGGCCACAGGTTTGCATGCTGTCGTGGAATAAGATCGGTGTGTGAGACGACCTGTGGGGAATCCACATGGAGATGTGCAGGGGTCATTTTGAAAAAAGAAGGAAGGAAGGAAGGAAGGAAGGAAGGAAGGAAGGAAGGAAGGAAGGAAGGAAGGAAGGAAGGAAGGAAGGAAGGAAGGAAGGAAGGAGAAAGAAAGAAAGAAAGAAAGAAAGAAAGAAAGAAAGAAAGAAAGAAAGAAAGAAAGAAAGAAAGAAAGAAAGAAAGAAAGAAAGAAAGAAAGAAAGAAAGAAAGAAAGAAAGAAAGAAATATATTCTGCCCTCCACTCAGAGTCTCAGAGTGGCTCACAATCTCCTTTATCTTCCTCCTCCACAACAGACACCCTGTGAGGTAGGTGGGGCTGAGAGGACTCTCACAGAAGCTGCCCTTTCAAGGACAGAGTCTCAGAATGGCCTACAATCTCCTATATCTTCTTCCCCCACAACAGACACCCTGTGAGGAGGGTAGAGCTGAGAGGGCTCTCACAGCAGCTGACTTTTCAAGAAGAAGATGATATTGGATTTATATCCTACCCTCCATTCTGAAGAGTCTCAGAGCAGCTCGCAATCTCTTTTACCTTCCTCCCCCACAACAGACACCCTGTGAGGTGGGTGGGGCTGAGAGGGCTCTCACAGCAGCTGCCCTTTCAAGGACAACCTCTGCCAGAGCTCTGGCTCACCCAAGGCCATGCCAGCAGGTGCAAGTGGAGGAGTGGGGAATCAAACCCGGTTCTCCCAGATAAGAGTCCGTACACTTAACCGCTGCACCAGACTGGCTCTCATTTGCATCTGCCACACACCCCTGACATCGCCGGCAGGAATACTCAATTAAATCAGCTCAGCATCTACTTTAAAATTCTTCTTGAATTATAATTGTTCAAAGAAAACCTTCCTGCCGCCCTACTTTTTAAATTACTTCATAAGAACATAAGAACATAAGAGAAGCCATGTTAGATCAGGCCAATGGCCCATCCAGTCCAACATTCTGTGTCACACAGCGGCCAAATATATATATATATATATATATATATATATACACACACACACACACACACACACACTGTGGCTAATAGCCACTGATGGACCTCTGCTCCATATTTTTATCTAACCCCTTCTTGAAGGTGGCTATGCTTGTGGACGCCACCACCTCCTGTGGCAGTGAATTCCACATGTTAATCACCCTTTGGGTGAAGAAGTACTTCCTTTTATCCGTTTTAACCTGTCTGCTCAGCAATTTCATCGAATGCCCACGAGTTCTTGTATTGTGAGAAAGGGAGAAAAGTACTTCTTTCTCTACTTTCTCCATCCCATGCATTATCTTGTAAACTTCTATCATGTCACCCCTCAGTCGACGTTTCTCCAAGCTAAAGAGCCCTAAGCGTTTCAACCTTTCTTCATAGGGAAGGTGTTCCAGCCCTTTAATCATTTTAGTTGCCCTTTTCTGAACTTTCTCCAATGCTATAATATCCTTTTTGAGGTGCGGCGACCAGAACTGCACACAGTACTCCAAATGAGACCGCACCATCGATTTATACAGGGGCATTATGATACTGGCTGAATTGTTTTCAATTCCCTTCCTAATAATTCCCAGCATGGCGTTGGCCTTTTTTATTGCAAACGCACACTGTCTTGACATTTTCAGTGAATTATCTACCATGACCCCAAGATCTCTCTCTTGGTCTGTCTCTGCCAGTTCACACCCCATCAACTTGTATTTGTAGCTGGGATTCTTGGCCCCAATGTGCATTACTTTGCACTTGGCCACATTGAACCGCATCTGCCACGTTGACGCCCACTCACCCAGCCTCAACAGATCCCTTTGGAGTTCCTCACAATCCTCTCTGGTTCTCACCACCCTGAACAATTTAGTGTCATCCGCAAATTTGGCCACTTCACTGCTCACTCCCAACTCTAAATCATTTATGAACAAGTTAAAGAGGATGGGACCCAGTACCGAGCCCTGCGGCACCCCACTGCTTACCGTCCTCCACTGCGAAGACTGCCCATTTATACTCACTCTCTGCTTCCTATTACTCAGCCAGTTTTTGATCCACAAGAGGACCTGTCCTTTTACTCCATGACTCTCAAGCTTTCTAAGGAGCCTTTGATGAGGAACTTTATCAAAAGCTTTCTGGAAGTCAAGGTAAACAACATCTATCGGGTCTCCTTTGTCCACATGTTTGTTCACCCCCTCAAAGAAATGTAACAGGTTAGTGAGGCAAGATCTTCCCTTGCAGAACCCATGCTGAGTCTTCCTCAATAACCCGTGTTCATCAATGTGCCTACTCATTCTGTCCTTGATAATGGTTTCTACCAACTTTCCCGGTATTGAAGTCAGACTGACTGGCCTGTAATTTCCCGGATCTCCTCTGGAACCCTTTTTAAAGATGGGGGTGACATTTGCTACCTTCCAGTCCTCAGGAACGGAGGCAGATTTCAATGAAAGATTACAGATTTTTGTTAGAAGATCCACAAGTTCAACTTCCCCCTATGTGGCCACAATGGCATGATGAAGATTTCCATCTCTTTACATGTTTTGGTTATTTTCTCATGTTGGGGGGGCGGGGATATTAGAAAGGTTGTCAGATCTTAGAATTCAGCAAATCTCTCCCAGGGGGTTTGAACAATGGAGTCCAGACGCAAGTATTTGGGTGGGGTGGGGGGTAAGAAAGAGCGCAATAAAAATTTAGAGGTTCCAGAGCTCTGTTCCTGTGAGCTCCTGCCCAGAAGGAGGCCTGGGAACCTGCAAGCTTTCTTGTCAGGAGGGCAAGGAGAGCACAACTTCTGCAGACTAGGGTTGCCGAGTCCAACTCGGGAAGTATCTGGGGACTTTGGAGGTGAAGCCAGGAGACTTTGGGGGTTGAGCCAAGAGCAAGGGTGTGACAACCACAACTGCACGCCAAAGGAAGTTCCAGCCATTGCATTGAAAGGGACCTTTTAAATACCTTCGGTCCATTCGGAACAATGAAGGATAGGGCCATCTTCTTTTGGGGTTCATAGAACTGGACCCCCTCGTCCAATCTTTTTGAAACTTGGAGGGTGTTTTGAGAAGCGGCACTGGATGCTGTGCTGAACATTTGGTGCCTCTACCTCAAAAAAACAGCCCCTCCAGAGCCCCAGATACCCACAGATCAATTTTCCATCATATCCTATGGCAGGGGTGGCCAACGGTAGCTCTCCAGATGTTTTTTTGCCTACAGCTCCCATTAGCCCCAGCCATCAGCCATGCTAGCTGGGGCTGATGGGAGTTGTAGGCAAAAAACATCTGGAGAGCTACCGTCGGCTACCCCTGTCCTATTGGAATCGGTCTCCATAGGGAATAATGGAGTGCCCATCAGACATTTTCCTCCCCCCCCCTGCTTTCTTATGACCCTGAAGTGGGGGAGGGCCTCCAAACCGGGGGATCCCCTGCCCCCACCTAGGGATTGCAATCCCACTGCAGACGTTGCAACCAGGGCCTTTTTTGTAGGAAAAGCCCAGCAGGAACTCATTTTCATATTAGGCCACACCCCCTGATATCACCATTGTTTAGCATAGGGCATTTTTGTAGAAAAAGCCCAGCAGCTTATTTGCATATTAGGCCACACCCCCTGATGCAAAGCCAGTGGGAGCTGCGTTCCTGCTCAAAAAAAGCCCTGGCCGCAACTAAGCTTGCAGGGATCCTGAAAGCGTGTTGAGAACAACTGATGAGAGCACGCGTAGACCCCGGTTGGAAAAATTGAGCTGAGGGTGAGTTTGCATCCACAACTCTGTATTAAGGGGGATTAGATTTGGATATATATATTTATGTTATGTTATTAATAACAGCTCCGTGTAACATCAGGAGAAGGAGGCTGACGAAGGGATCGAAACCGTGAGGAGTCCTTTCATAAGCGGTTCCTTCCTTACTCTCTCCGCATCATTAGGAGTCGGGCATTGAGAAAAAAGCGTTTGCCCACAACCGAGTCTACTCGAAGGAAACCGATCTACAGGACTACTGAAAGCCTGTATGGGGAAATTCATATGCTGAAAGCTTAGTGTTCCTTAGTTTAGTTTTGCTTCAGTTTCATTTAAGCTTGCACTAAAATGTTTTCTTCAGGGGAGCCGATCTTTGCATTCACTACTGCCTGCTTCTCTTAGCTGCCAACGGCTGGAGACTAGGGTTGCCAAGTCCAATTCAAGAAATATCCGGGGACTTTGGGGGTGGAGCCAGGAGACATTGGGGGCGGAGCCTGGAACAAGGGTGTGACAAGCATAATTGAACTCCAAGGGAGTTCTGCCCATCACATTTAAAGGAGCAGCACACCTTTTTAAATGTCTTCCTTCCATAGGAAATAATGAAGGATAGGGGCACCTTCTTTTGGGGCTCATAGAATTGGACCCCCTGGTCCAATCGTTTTGAAACTTGGGGGGTACTTTGGGGAGAGGCACTAGATACTATACTGAAAATTTGGTGCATCTATCTCAAAAAACAGCTCCCCCAGAGCCCCCAAAACCTCCAGATCAATTCTCCATTATACCCTATGAGAATCAATCTCCACATAGGGAATAATGAAGTGCTCAGCAGATATTTCCCCCCCCCACCCCCGTTTCTGACGACTGAAGCGACGGATTGGCGTCTCTACTCACGAGTTGCTGCCAACTTCTTCAAAGTAACACAGACACACCATTCCAAGAGGAAGCCTTTCAATCGGAGACTGAAGCCTCCAAAGGCACATAATCCTCTTGGGGATGGGGCTTCCCCCGCCGGCCAGCTGACTGGGGGCGGGAAGTAGTCTGGGAAAGCGGAAGAACCCCCGCTGGGACCTGGGGATTGGCAAGCCTACCGGAGACTGAACCTGGGACTTTCTGCATGCCGAGCACAGGCTCTGCCACTGAGCCACGACCCGTCTGCTGCAATGCAACTCACCAGTCTCTTGTGCCGCCGCGATCTCTGGATGATGCGCTTGCGCTGCACCGTGATGAAGGCCACCCGCTGGCGAAGCATCTCATTGTAGAGAAAGAGGACGCGCTTCTTCTCCCGCTGCAAAGAAAGGGGGACCGGGTGAGAGAACATCGGGCTGTTTTTCTTAGCCCAGATCAGCCAACGCAGAGAGAAACACAGCATACCGGTAGGGTTGACCTTTTCTGTGGACCAAGGTTTGGGCACCTATAATATCAAGTAGGGCTTTTTTTGTAGCGGGGACTCATTTGCGTATTAGGCCTCACATCCCTGATGTAGCCAGTCATTCTGGAGTTTACAGGAAGACCTGTACTAAGAGTCCTGTAAGCTCTTGGGAGGATTCGCTACATAGGATGGGTGTGGCTTAATATGCAAAGGAGTCCCTGCTACAAAAAAAAAAAAAGCCCTGAGTATCAGCACGATCCGGATGGCTCAGGCTAGCCTGATCTCATCAGCTCATCCCTGCTTAATCCTTGGATGGGTGAGTGCCAAGGAAGTCCAAGGGTGTTAGGCAGAGATGGGCAACAGCCAACCACCTCTATTTAGCTCTTCCCTTGAAAACTCTATGGCCGGGGTTGCTGAACTTTGGCTCGGGAGTCACATGCGGCCCTTTCACACACATCGTGTGGCTCTCAAAGCCCTCACAGTGCTGTTGGACAGCTTCGGTTAGGCATTTGTCTCTTTAAATCACTTCTCCAAGTCAGCTGGCAGTTTGGAGAATGCATTTAAAGTTGCTTCCTTTCCATCTCTCCCTCTTCCTTTCCCCATCTATTCCCTTCCTCCCATCTTCCTTTCCCCATCAAATTTGCGGCAGAGGAGGAGCTTCCACGAGTCAGAAGGGAGCAGCGGTTCACGAAAGCTCACATACCCTCCCACCAACTTTGTTTGTCCTGAAGGTACTACTGGACGCTTGCTCATTTCTACTGCCCCACGCAGACTAACGCTGTTCTCCATCTTGATATATGTCAACTGGGAGTTGACAGCCCTTCCCACCCCCAATATCAGCCTGGCAGCTGCTGAAATAGAAAGTTCGTGGTCAGTGAACCAACAGATCTTCATCATATATTGAAAGGTACATTCATACAATGCAATAAATCCAGAATAACAATTAGAACCTCAAAAGGTAATAATTCCTGCATGCTGAGCTCCACCACCTATTTTTCTACAAAATGACCCCTGCTTACAGCTGCAATAGAAAGGCCTTGTCCCCAGATAGGGTTGCCAATCCCCAGGTGGGGGCAGGGGATCCCCCGGTTTGGAGGTCCTCCCCCTGCTTCAGGGTCATCAGAGAGCGGGGGTGGGGAGGGGAATTTCTGCCATAGGGTATAATGGAGAATTGATCTGCTTCCTGGGGCTCTGGGGGATCCTGTTTTCTGAGGCTGAGGCACCAAACTTGCAGCATAGCATCCAGTGCCTCTCTCCAAAATACCCTCCAAATTTCAAGAAGATTGGACCAGAAGATCTAATTATATGAGTCCCCGAAGAAGATGCCCCTATCCTTCATTATTTCCAATAGAGGGAAGGCATTTAAAAGGTGTGCGGTCCCTTTAAATGTGATGGCCAGAACTCCCTTTGGAGTTCAGTTCTGCTTGTCACATCCTTGTTCCTGGCTCCACCCCCCAAAGTCTCCTGGCACAACCCCAAAGTCTCCTGGCACAACCCCAAAGTCTCCTGGCTCCACCCCCAAAGTCTCCTGGCTCCACCCCCAAAGTCTCCTGGCACCACCCCAAAGTCTCCTGGCACCACCCCCAAAGTCTCCTGGCACCACCCCCAAAGTCTCCTGGCACCCCCCCAAAGTCTCATGGCTCCACCCCCAAAGTCTCCTGGCTCCACCCCCCAAAGTCTCCTGGCACCCCCAAAGTCTCCTGGCACCACCCCCAAAGTCTCCTGGCTCCACCCCCAAAGTCTCCTGGCACCACCCCCAAAGTCTCATGGCTCCACCCCCAAAGTCTCCTGGCACCACCCCAAAGTCTCCTGGCACCACCCCCAAAGTCTCATGGCACCACCCCCAAAGTCTCCTGGCTCCACCCCCGAAGTCTCCTGGCTCCACCCCCGAAGTCCCCAGATCTTTCTTAAATTGGTCTTGGCAACCCTAGGCCCAGACGCAGAGGCTGTCCCACTTCGGGGGTCTGCTGTAGGCCTGGTATCCTGACCTTGGGGAAATAGAAGGCACCGATGACCCTCCGCAGGCGGTAGACGTACACCTGGCTGACACACAGCAGGAACAAGGCGCCCATCAGGATGCCGCAGGACTGGTACTGCTCTATGGACATCCCTCGAGGTTCGGGCAAACACTCTGCAGGAGACAGAGGGGAAGGGAGGCGTGTTGCCAATCCCCAGGTGGGGGCAGGAGATCTCCCGGTTTGGAGGCCCTCCCCCCACTCCAGGGCCATCAGAAAGCGGGGGGCAGGAAATGTCTGCTGGGCACTCCATGATTCCCTATGGAGACCGATTCTCATGGAGTATAATGGAGATTGATCCGTGGGTATCTGGGGCTTGGGTGGGGGCTGTTTTTTGAGGTAGAGGCACCAAATTTTCAGCATAGCATCCAGTGCCTCTCCCCAAAATATCCTCCAAGTTTCAAAAGGACTGGACCAGGGAGTCCAATCCTATGAACTCCAAAAGACGGTGCCCCTATCCTTCAATATTTTCAAAGGAGGGAAGGCATTTAAAAACAGTGCGGTCCCTTTAAATGTGATGGCCAGAACTCCCTTTAGAGTTCAGTTGTGCTTGTCAAAGCCTTACTCCCAGCTCCATTCCCAAAGTCCCTAGATATTTCTTGAGTTGGAGCTGGCAACCCTAGAAGAGAGGCAGGTGGTGGGTTGGGGAGTCCCAGCGTTCAGGAGGGGGAATGAAAGCAGTCGGCCAGTCTTTTGGGCACCCTAGGCAAACTAGGATTTTGTCATAAGGCCTGCCAACCTGCAAGTGGGTACAAAGACTTAGAGAAGTCACAAAACAAGTCTGTCTGTTATATCCCGCTGAGCAGGGCTTTCTTTGTGGTGAAAACCCAGCAGGAACCTATTTGCATATTAGGCCACACCTCCTGACATCACCATTGTTTCACACAGAGCTTTTGGGGTAGAAAAAGCCCAGCAGAAACTCCTTTGCATATCAGCACACACGCCCCTGACGTCACCACTGATTCACACAGGCCTTTTTTGTAGAAAAAGCCCAACAGGAAATCATTTGCATATTAGGCCACACACCTCGACATAGGGCTTTTATTGTAGGGAAAGCCCAACAGGAACTCATTTGCATACTAAGCCACACCTCCTGATGTCACCATTGTTTCACGCGGGGCTTTTTTGGTAGCGAAAGCCCAGCAGGAACTCATTTGCATATTAAGCCACACACCCCTGACATCAAGCCAGCCGGAACTGCGTTCCTGTGCATGCCTGCTCCAAAAAAGCCCTGCTGCCGAAACCCCTCGCCTTACCTTCCCCTTCTTAGGCCCCACCCCCAAATCTCCCATAATTTCCACAACCCAGAGTCAGCAACCCTAATTCAGACCCTTAGTCCCCGCAGTTCCAGGAAAGTTAGAGCACTGCAGACAAAAACAATCCCTCGTGCTTGCAGGACTTGTCCTTCTGGAGCCGCCCGGCCTGCCCCTCCCCACTTACGCACATTGGAGGCCTCCATCGCCATCTCCGAGGAGGTATTCAAGGCCCCGATGGTGCTCCGGAGGAGTCGCGCCATCATTGTGTCCCCACCGACCTTCACTTCCAGGTGGTGGCTGCCTGCAGGGGGGGGGGGGGAGGGGTGATGTCATCACAGGAAAGAACCCCCCTCCCAAAAAAAACCTTATTCCAGAGAGCCTTTCTGCACAGGCAGTAGGGTTGTCCTCCATAAAACGGTTCACAAACATACTTGGACAAATGATTAAAGACTTGTGGTCCGTACTGCTGTGATTAGTAGGGATGCCAGCCTCCAGGTGGGAATGCAAAATAAAAAGAGGTTGCAGAGTGCGTTTTGCCAGCCAAATTTAGTGGGAAGTGGCAACCCAAATTAGTGACGCCATCAGGGGTCATTTCGTCAAAAAAGAGGTGCTGGAGCTCATTAGCACAACTCATTTGCATATGCCACACACCCCCTGACATCACCAGAAAGTGGACTAAATTATATCGGCTCAGCATCTACCTTACAAATGCTTCTTGAATTATAGTTGTCATAATGAAACCTTATCCCCATCATACTTTTAAAATTACTTTCTTTTATGTGGCCACAGTGGCATGAGGAAGATTTCCATCTCTCTGCTTTTGCATGTTTTGGTGATTTTCCCTTTTTTTTGGGATGGGGAAAATATTAGAAAGTTTGTCAGATCTTAGAGTTCAGCAAAATTCTCACAGGGGTTTGAACAATGGTGCCCAGAAGGAAGTATTTGGGGGAAGGGGTAAGAACGAAAGATCACAATGAAATGAGACCTGTTTAACTTCCAAAAATGACCGATTTCTCCAAAGGAACTGGTCTTTTTAGTCTGTAGATCGGGTGTAATTCCTTTAGTTTTAAAGGCTTTATTGATTTTCCATGAAAAGAAAAGGAAGGGGAATTAGAAATAGAATAAAAGTGAAAGATAGATAGATAAGCAAAGAAAACTGAGAAACAAAGGCAGTACTTTCTGCATGTTGCGATACCACTAACAAGACCACAGAGTATTTCAGTAACCTCAAAATAGAGTCAACATAACCAGTATTGTATGGCTATTATAAGATCACACCTGTACTTATCTAAATTGGATCAAGTTCACAATATATACCATAATACACCGCTGGAATTCACATCATCTAATTTCATTCAAAAACTCAGCCTGTGGTGTCCAACCAAGCATATACTGGCTTCCAATGTTTTCTTGCTTCTTCTTTGCATTTGCCGCCAAGGAATGAGGTGTAATTCCTGAAGAACTCTAGCCCCTACCTGGGGATTGGCAACCCTACCCCAAATGGGAATGTCTGGGTTAAATCAGGTCTCTGCCAACCAACCAATCAGGACTGCAGCAGCGTGTGGAAGTTTTCTGCTGTTCTGGAGAGACTGAGCCGCCGGGAAAGAGTCACCTGCCCACCTTCTCGATATTTGGCTGTCGTCCAAGGAACAGAAGCTATGTGGAACACGGGGAAGGTGGGGAGAAGCGAGCCTCCCTTCTGGGGCGGGAGAGAAGAGCCCAGTGCCACCGGCCAGGCACTTACTGCGGAAAGAATACTCCACAAAGGAATGGTGTCGGATGGCGCTGAATATGTTGTACAGCAAGTAGTCGAGGCAGAAAGCCAGCAGCAGGAAGATCAGCGATGGCAGGCAGCCCAGCAGCTCCGACATCTGGAAAAGAGGCGGGGTGGGAAAACGTGGAGCGGGACTGATAAGGAAAAGGGCAAACTCTGAAGGGGAGAAGGCTTAAAAAGTGGGTGGTACCAGGGGTGAAATTCTAGCAGGAACTCCTTTCGAGCAGGAACGCTCAGGAATGCAGTTCCGGCTGGCTTGGCATAAGGGGGTGTGGCCTAATATGCAAATGAGTTCCAGCTGGGCTTTTTCTGCCAAAAAAGCCCTGTGTGAAACAATGGTGTCTTTAGGGGATGTGGTCTAATATGCAAATAAGTTCCTGCTGGGCTCTTTCTGCAATAAAGCACTGTGTGAAACAATGGTGACGAAGTTCAGGGGATGTGGTCTAATATGCAAATGAGTTCCTGCTGGGCTTTTTCTGCAAAAACCACTGGGCAGTCCTAAATATAGATCCCCATCTGGCTTGCTACAAATTGATCGAGACAACGCTTGCTCAATGCGCGTCTAGGAGGACAGCCCCCTCCCACTCATGAACCCTCGGCATTGTGGGAGACCGGGTTGCCAACTCCAGAATGGGAATTCCCGGAGTTATAGGTGTGGAGCCTGGAGATCTCCCAGAGTTACAACTACGGACTACAGCGATCAGCTTCCCCAGAAAAAATGACCACTTTGGACTCTACGGCACTTGCCAAATCTCCCCCTCCCACTCCCCCACAAATCTCCCAGAATTTCCGCACTCAAATTGGCAACCCTACATCTGGCTTGGCTGGAAAGGGAACTCAGGATTTTGAAGGTAAATGGAAAGAACCCTGCCCAGCATAGGAGAGGGGGTTTGTGGCTTGTCACCCAAAAGGAAGAGAAGCTGCACCTTCTGAAATTACCCCACCCTTTGACATGCTGATAAAAGGCCTTGTCACCAATGTTTCCTGTAAGCCAGGGGTGGCCAAACTGTGGCTCAGGAGCCACATGTTGCTCTTTCACACATACTGTGTGGCTCTTGAAACCCCACTTCCCCATTGATCAGCAGCCTGGAGAATAAATTTAAAGTTAAAGCTGCTTTCTTTCCACCTCTCCCTCCCCCACCTATTTGCTTGCTTCCTTCCTTTCTGCTCTCAAACATCTGACGTTCATGTCTTGTGGCTCTCAAACATCTGACATTTATTCTATGTGACTCTTATGTTAAGCATATTTGGCCACCCCTGCTCTAAGTCATGGAGTCTTGTGAGCAAAAATTCTACTTTGTGAGCTCCTGGCATTAAAGTTGTGAGCGACTGCATAAATTCGTTTGCTCTGGGACTCTTTTTCCTGAGCTTAGACAAAAATCCATGTGCCAGAGGCCAAAAATCTGTGAGCTAACTCACACTAACTCAGCTTAGAGGGAACACCGCTTGTCACCAAACTCCCAACTTCCCCACCAGCTTCACAGGTCTTCACCTGCACATCCCATTGTTGGGATATTCGTTTAAAAATCAGAGGTGTGGAGTGGCAATAACTGGAGATAAGGCTTAAGCTTATCAAAAGAAATAAAGTTTACTAGAAAAACATCAGGAAAAGGTACTTGGGATAAAAGAAATATAACTTAGCTTACTAGCATGGCTAACTACGTCTCATCGCTACATGGCTACAGTGTATTACTCTTTGTCTGCTAGTTCTTGTTCCCAGAGAACATGGAGACAGGAAAAAGAGCAATTCAGCTTTGCATACAACATCAATACCGTTTTCGCACACAGCTTACCTCTCAGTCACAATCCTGTTCCCTCTGCAACGTCTGTCGGATTTCCCACCATCTGCGCCGGAGTTACAGGAAGTGCCGCGGCTTTTGCGTAGCAAACGTAAACTAGGTTTTAGCGGTTTACGCTTGCTATGCAAAAGCCACGGCGCTTCCTGTAACTTTGGCGTAGATGGTGGGAAATCCGACCAGACGCTGCGGAGGGAACAGGATTGTGACTGCGAGGTGAGCTGTGTGCGAAAACAGTTCAAAGCTTTTCACACCATAGGTGCTTTCTGACCAATACATTGTTTAGAATTTTCCCCAGCATAGAAGACTCAGTTCCCAATTGGGTTTAGGCTACAATACATCGTTTCCTCTTTCAGGTAAACAAACATTAACTCTGCAATAGTTGGAGTGTAAATAACTAGGATATACATGTCCTTTTGTGATTTACCTAGGTTTGCAGAAACACCATTTGGCAAGGAGCTTTATTATTACCTTCTATGGCTATCCAGACCAAATGGCGAAGTCACACTGGGTGTTTTCGCACTTACGTTTTACTGGCGCGACGACCCTCCTCACGCCGGCGGATCTGCAGTGATTTCGCACTAGAAGCGCCGGCGCAGCCCATTGCGCCGGCTACTTCCGTCGCTAAGCCAGCGCAAACGGAAACCGCCAAGAAGCTGGAAAACGTTTGCGCTGGCTTAGCGACGGAAGTAGCCGGCTCTTTGGGCTGCGCCGGCGCTTCTAGTGCGAAATCACTGCAGATCCGCCGGCGTGAGGAGGGTCGTCGCGCCAGTAAAACGTAAGTGCGAAAACACCCACTGTTTTATGTGATCATATGATCAGTTAGTTTGCCCTCTTAATCAACAAACTGCATGTATTCCAGCCATAATACCTGATCCCCTCATCTGATGAAATGTGCTTAGAGAGCACACGAAAGCTTATGTTCTAAATAAAACTTGGTTGGTCTTAAAGGTACCACTTGACTCCTGCTTTGTCCAACTGCTTCAGGCCAACACGGCTGCCCACCCGGATCTATCAGCTTGTATTCCAACACCCATCCACTCACCAGGTTCTTGGTCTCAGCCGGCTGGAACATGAGATGGTACGGATCGATATAGCTAGGACGCTCAGCCCGGCGCAAAGGAAGGAGAGTCCGTTTCTTCTGGAAAATGCCAGGGAAAAGACAGGAAAGGGCAGAGAGAGCAATCAATGGGAGTGACAGATAGGCTTACAACCCTCCACGTGGTCAAAACAACTGTGCAGCCAAACAACAAAGGTTATCTTGCAAAATTAGAAAGTCTCTTGCAAGATATTCAAAGTCTAAATCCACAATATAAGGAAAAGAAGATATTGGATTTATATCCCGCCCTCCACCCCGAAGAGTCTCAGAGCGGCTCACAATTTCCTTTATCTTCCTCCCCCACAGCAGACACCCTGTGAGGTAGATGAAGTTATTGGATTTATGTCCCACCCTCCACTCCGAAGACTCTCAGAGCGGCTCACAATCTCCTTTATCTTCCTCCCCCACAACAGACAGCCTGTGAGGTAGATGAAGATATTGGATTTATATCCCGCCCTCCACTCCGAAGAATCTCAGAGCGGCTCACAATCTCCTTTATCTTCCTCCCGCACAACAGACACCCTGTGAGGTAGATGAAGATATTAGATTTATATCCCGCCCTCCACTCCTAAGAGTCTCAGAGCGGCTCACAATCTCCTTTATCTTCCTCCCCCACAACAGACAGCCTGTGAGGTAGATGAAGATATTGGATTTATATCCCGCCCTCCACTCCGAAGAATCTCAGAGCGGCTCACAATCTCCTTTATCTTCCTCCCGCACAACAGACACCCTGTGAGGTAGATGAAGATATTGGATTTATATCCCGCCCTCCACTCCGAAGAGTCTCAGAGCGGCTCACAATCTCCTTTATCTTCCTCCCTCACAACAGACACCCTGTGAGGTGGGTGGGGCTGGAGAGGGCTCTCACAGCAGCTGCCCTTTCAAGGACAACCTCTGCCAGAGCTATGGCTGGCCCAAGGCCATTCCAGCAGCTGCAAGTGGAGGAGTGGGGAATCAAACCCGGTTCTCCCAGATAAGAGTCCGCACACTTAACCACACACCAAACTGGCTCTACCAAATTGTAACGAAGGTCAATAACATCAAATTGGGATCGTACAACATATCTTCACAAGTGCCAATAATAGTGTCAGAGATCAAGATGAAACTCTATACGAGACTCTCGCTTTCCAAAGTCCCTTGCTTTCAGGGCTTTTTTTGTAGAGAAAGCCCAGCAGGAACTCATTTGCATATTAGGTTACCCACCCCTGATGTCACCATTGTTTCACACAGGGCTTTTTGGTAGAAAAAGTCCTGCAGGGACTCATCTGCATATTAGGCCACACACCCTGACACCAAGCCAGCTGGAACTGCGTTCCTGTGCGTTTCTGCTCAAAAAAAGTCCAGCTTGCTTTCCAAAATAATTAGTTTTCATCCAGAAAAGCAATACTCAGACTCCTGCTTTTCTCTCTTTCAGCTGCCTTTGCTTTCTCCACCCTCCAGGTGCTGGCTGGAGATCTCCTGGGATTATAACTGATCTCCAGACAGCAGAGATTGGCCCCCCTGGAGAAAATGGCTGCTTTGGAAAGGGAACTCTATGGCATTGGACCTTGCTGAGGCTCCTCGCCTCCCTAAACCCCACACTCCCCAGGCTCCACCCCCGCGAATCTTCAGGAATTTTCCAACTTGGAGATGGCAAACTCTAGTGACAGATCCCTTACAACTTGGAGTCCAGCTGTCTCCTGGTACTTCAAACCTTTAGTCAGTTTGCTTTGGCTGTGCTTTATGAGTTCTGATCACCTCTCTCTAAAACAGGGGTGCCAAACATGTGGCCCAGGGGCCGAATCAGGCCCCCAGAGGGCTTCTATCAGGGCCCCAAGCAACTGGCTGTCATCTGCTTCCTTCTCCCCCTCTCTCTTGCTTCCTTTTGCATCACAGCAAAGCCTGCTCAATCGCTTAGGAGCTACAGAGCAAAACCTCTTTTCTCCATTGGCTGAGGCTCCTCCCTCAGGGACAGAAGGGGGGAAGGCAGAGTTTGCTTTGCCAGGTTCTCTCAAGAGCACAGCAGAGCTACTGAGCCAAGCCTCTCTTCTTTCTATTGGCTGAGGCTTCTCCCCATCCTGCTTCCCTGGGGAAGGAAGGAAAGAGCCAGAGCTTCCTTTGCCCAATTCCCTGGATCGTACAGGAGAGAAACAAAGAAGGCACCTTTAAGACCAATGAGTGCTAATGTTTTAAGCATGTTTCAAGGATTTTTTTTAAATCTTTGTGTTTGTCTGTGTCCTTTATAAAGTTTATATCTCTGCTACCTAATCTTAAATAGGTACACATGGCCCAGCCCAAGATGGGCCGGCCTGACAAGGTCTCATTTATGTCAGATTTGGCCCTTGTAACAAAATTAGTTCCACACCCCTGCTCTAAAATACATCGTCTCCCACTGAAGGGTAGGATCTAAATCTGCAATTCTTCTTCTTCTAAGGTTGGATTGTAGGGTTGCCAATCCCCAGGTGGGGGCAGGGGATCCCCCGGTTTGGAGGCCCTCCCCCCGCTTCAGGGTCGTCAGAAAGTGGGGGGAGGAGAGGGGAATGTCTGCTGGGAACTCTGTTATTTCCTATGGCGATTTATTCCCATAGAAAATAATGGAGAATTGATCCGCAGGTATCTGGGGCTCTGGGGGGCTGTTTTTTGAGGTAGAGGCACCAAATTTTCAGTACAGCATCTAGTGCCTCTCCCCAAAATATCCTCCAAGTTTCAAAATGATTGGACCAGGGGGTCCAATTCTATGAGCCTCAAAAGAAGGTGCCCATATCCTTCATTATTTCCTATGGAAGGAAGACATTTAAAAGGTGTGCCGTCCCTTTAAATGTGGTGGCCAGAATTCCCTTGGAGTTCAATTATGCTTGTCACAGCCTTGCTCTTGGCTCCACCCCAATGTCTCCTGGCACCATCCCCCAGTCTCCTGGCTCCACCCCCAAAGTCCCCAGATATTTCTTGAATTGGACTTCGCAACCCTATTGGATTGCCAAGTCCCCCCCAGTCCCCCAGCCTCTGGCTATGGTACCTATTGTACCATAGTTTTCCCTCCCAAATTGCTAGAGCATCTGGGGAAACCATAGAGTTTTCCCGGCATCGCCTAGAGTGGCTGGCATGCAATGTCGCTGGGGCGATGACGTCACTCGCGGGTGACGTCATCATGCCAGCGACGTCGGGGGGAGGTTCCTCCCGCCAGCCCAGGGTGGGCCAGCAGGTTGGGAACATCCCGGGTGGGAGAACCCCTGCCTAGACGGGGGACTTGGCAGTCCTAGAATAAGGTCATCTGTGATTGGACCCTCTCTGCCCTGGCTGCGCCCACGCTGCCCTGTTGTAGCTAACTGCTCTTACCTGCTTCCGACGCCGGGCATCAATCTGCCGAAAGTAGCGGGTGATGTAAATGTTGTCAAAGCGGACATCTTGGTTGTAACTATTTGTGTAGGAATGTGCCCTTCAAGAGACGGGGGAGGGGGAGGAACATGAGGACAGGTGGACACTAGTCACCCCAGCCCTGTCTGTCTGAATCCCACCTCCTGATTCCACCAAGCCCTTCCCCACTGATCCCTTGCCAATGTTGGCAACCGAGGATTCTGATTGCATAAAAAAAAAAGAAAGCAAGCTTCTAGCCCTCACGGTTTGAAAAAAAAATTCAGCAGGCGATTTTTGCCAAAGTCCACAAGGGTATTGAGCAAGGCTTCTGCAAATAACAGCACCAGCAGGGCTCTTCTGATGAAAGGCCTCGGCCTCTCTGCCCTGTTGTTGGCCCTCCAGAGGAACTGGTTGAGGCCACTGTGTGAGGCAGGATGCTGGACTAGATGGACCCTCACTGGCCTGATCCAGCAGGGCTCTTCTGACGTTCTTATGAGGGGAAGGCCTCAGCCTCTCTGCCCTGTTGTTGGCCCTCCAGAGGAACTGGTTGAGGCCACTGTGTGAGACAGGATGCTGGACTAGATGGACCCTCACTGGGCTGATCCAGCAGGGCTCTTCTGATGTTTTTCTGAGGGGAAGGCCTCAGCCTTTCTGCCCTGTTGTTGGCCCTCCAGAGGAACTAGTTGAGGACACTGTGTGAGACAGGATGTTGGACTAGATGGACCCTCGCTGGTCTGATACAGCAGGGCTGTTCCTAGGTTCTTATGAGGGAAAGGCCTCAGCCTCTCTGCCCTGTTGTTGGAATTTCAGAGGAATTGGCTGGCCACTGTGTGAGACAAGATGCTGGAGTAAATGGACCATTGTGCTGATCCAGCACGGCTCTTATGTTCTTATGAAAGGAAGGCCTCAGCCTTTCTGCCCTGTTGTTGGCCCTCCAGAGGAACTGGTTGAGGCCACTGTGTGAGACAGGATGTTGGACTAGATGGACCCTCACTGGTCTGATCCAGCAGAGCTCTTCTGATGTTCTTATGAGGGGAAGGCCTCAACCTCTCTGCCCTGTTGCTGGCTGTCCAGAGGAACTGGCTGGCCACCGTGTGAAACAGGATGCTGGACTAGATCGAATTGGTGGTCAACTTTTGGAGGTCTTTAGGACACTACTGTATGAAAGAGTACAGAGGAGTCTCTTGTTGGATTGATGATTAATTTACTATTGATGGATATATTTAGAATTGTTATATCTATTTCTCACTACTTGTATTTGAATTGTGACCACCCATTCTATTTATTGTTTGCATTCACAAGGATTGTGTTTCAATAGACAGATGTCTACTGGTCACTTGTGAAATTTTCTGAATTTTTTTGATGGTCCACCCTTATGTTTTCCATCTTTGCCAACCTCCAGGCAGTGGCTGAGATCTCTCACTATTACAATCGGCCTCCAGGCAACAGAGATCAGTTCCCCTGGAGGAAATGGCTGCTTTGGAAGGTGGACTCTGGGGCAGAATGCCCCTTTGAAGCTTTGCCCCTCCCTAAACTCCACCCTGCTCAGGCTCCTCCCCCCAGATCTCCAGGTGTTTCCCAGTCTGGAGCTGAGAGAAACAAATACTGTGATGTACTGGCTAACAATGTTTAATAAAACCATTTGAACATATATATGAACATATGAAGCTGCCTTATACTGAATCAGACCTTTGGTCCATCAAAGTCAGTATTGTCTTCTCAGACTGGCAGCGGCTCTCCAGGGTCTCAAGCTGAGGTTTTTCACACCTATTTTGCCTGGACCCTTTTTTGGAGATGCCGGGGATTGAACCTGGGACCTTCTGCTTCCCAAGCAGATGCTCTACCATTGAGCCACCGTCCCATTTAAAAACTTTTATAAATTATCTTTTTTTTACTTCACTAGAAATATCCATTCACATAACAATATCATCACAGAGGTCCATTCTCACATTCCAATCAGAGTCGGCGCGTGGGAGTTGGCGAGGTAGGCGGGGGTCTGGGGTGGCACCTTGCCACAGGGACGGGCGGGCACCCCCTCCCTGTCCCACTCGCGTTGACCCTGACACTGCTGCGTCCTTCCTTCAGGCTGATCGGACTGAAGGAAGGACGAGGCAGCCCCTGCCCAGCTGCCTCCAAACCGGGAGATGGCTGGGCAGGAGGGGGCCAGTGGAGAGAACAAGGCAGGGGTGGCACCGGCATGATGACGTCACTTTGGGTGACGTCATCATGCCCTGTGCACGCACTTTGCGTGCGCAGTTGGAGTGCGGGGGCAGCGGGGCAGGGTTCTGCCTCAGGCGGCAGAACCCCTAGTGCCAGCACTGATTCCAATATTACAAGAAAGGTTCAGTGAGCACCTTGATATAGGCTTATTTTGTCAATGGACTTCCTCAGGAGTAATCCTTCCTATATTTCTTCCAGAGTTGCCAGCCTCTTGTAACACCCCAATGTTTATGCTCTTCTGTACCACCTTCTACCTCAAGTTCTCTCATCCACTCAACGACGCTGAAGTGCATATATTTATATTAGCAGCTTAAGCCAGTCCAAATGTCTTTTAACCAGATGCACAAGCCTTCTGGAGTTTGCTGGCCAATAGCTCTCTGCAGTATTTTTTTATTAGAAGCAAGCTGTTCTTTTTGATGGCCAAATGCTCTTATACTCTCTTTTATTATTTGTTTGTTTATTTCTTTCTTTTTAATTTCGGGCAAGCCACTCTTTGGACAGCAAATTAGCTCAAGGCTATTTAAGTGCATGATTTTAAGCAGGCCAGTCCTGTACCTCTTCTGCAACTAGGGTTGCCAAGTCCCTTACGGCCTCCGGTGGGGGACTGTAGCATTTTGGGAGGTAAAACCTCTATGGTATCATAGAGTTTTCCCTCCCAAAATGCTAGAGCGTCTGGGGAAACCATAGAGTTTTCCTGGAAACGCCTAGAGTGGTCGGCGCGCAGCGTCGCCGGCGCAATGACATCACTCACGGGTGACATCATTGCACTGGTGACATTGGGGGAGGTTCCGCCCGCCGGCCCGGGGGCTTCGCTGCCCTATCTGTAACTGAAAGCAAGAACCTCTTAAAGTCTACTAGCAGTTCCTCAGTCCTGTCTCCAGGCGGTGGCTGGAGATCTGAGATTTTTATAACTAATCCCCAGGTGACAGAGATCAGGTCCCCTGGAGAAAATGGTCACTTTGGCAGGTGGACTCTATGGCCTTCTACCCCACTGAAGCCTCTCTCCTCTCCACCCCCTAAATCTACAGGAATTTCCTCAACCTGGATCTGGCCAGTAGCACTGCCACCGTGATTTGGGGAGGGGGACTGGCAGGGGGCAGTTTAGCACAATGGAGTTGACTTCTGAGGAAACCCGCTTAGCAAATCAGGCTCTGCGAAGGAATGGAGAAGCTGCTCTTGTTTTGTTGACTGAGCTGCCAACATTCTTTCCACGTTAGGGCTAACCCTTTAGAAATGCTAATGGCCTCCCTGGCCAGAGACAATGACATGGTCAGTTCACATTTTCAGCTACAAGCTGTCAGCTGGCAGGGAAATGAAAACAGCTTTTACCTGAGGGCTGCCAATCTCCGGCAGGGGAACCCCCCACCGGTTTGGAGGCTCTCCCCCTGCTTCAGGGTCATCAGAAAGTGGGGGGGGGGAGCAAAATGTCTGTTGCTCACTCCATTATTTTCTGTGGAGACCAATCCCCATAGGGTATAATGGAGAATTGACCCACAGGTATCTGGGGCCCTTGGGGGGTTGTTTTTTGAGGTAGAGGCACCAAATTTGCAGCATAGCATCCAGGGCCTCTCTGCAAAATACCCTCCAAGTTTCAAAAGGATTGGACCAGGGGGTCCAATTCTACGTGCCCCCCCAAAAGGTGTCCCAAGCCTTCACTTTTTCCCATGGACGGAAGGCATTTAAAAGGTGTGTGGTCCCTTTAAATGTGATGGCCAGCACTCTCTTGGAGTTCAATTATGCTTGTCACAGCCTTGCTCTTGTCTCCACCCCAAATGTCTCCTGTCTCCACCCCAAAGTCTTATGGCTCCACCCCCAGAGTCCCCAGGTATTTCTTGAGTTGGACTTGGCAACCCTATTTTACTTACAAAAGGGTTCCCCTCCCCCCCAGTCCCTTACCAGAGCAGACAAGGGTACAATCAACCTGGACAAATCTATGGATGGAGGGCCCTCTTGTAGCTACAGGCCTGGCTGGCAGCCCTAACATTCAGCAAGCCGAGCACAATGCTGTGCCACTCAGCCAGGAGCCCTCCCCGTTAAGGCCCTGCTTGTGCTCACGAGGCGAAAACGATGATGAAGGTGCAGGACAGCAAGACGCGGAGCACAGACATGGAGGTGCTGATACGGCTGCCGTGCAGGGCCACCTGCTCATTGACCTCGTCTACCAAATGTTCGTGGGAGATGTTGGCGCCCACAAGCATTGCTTGCTGTTCTTCCTGGGGGAGGGAGGAGACAGAGACTAAAGAAGGAGTTCTATTCCTCAGCTCCGGTACCCGGGTCACGTGGTTTGAAGATAGGCTTCCCAATCCCCAGGTCCCAGCGGGGGATCCCCCATTTTTACAGGCTTCTCTCCGCCCCCAGCCAGCTGGCCAGCAGGGGAAGCCCCGCCCCCACAGGCATCATGTAGTTGTAGAGCTCCTGCAGGTTTAGAAACCTGCAAACTGATCCGTTTGTAAAATGTGTGCCCTTAAGGCTGCGCAGGAAACAGGAAGGGCTTCATGGGAAAGGGTCAGTAACAGTTTCGATGGAGAACGGCCCCTCCCTTTCTTTTGCTTTCGTTTTCAGAGCAAGTAAAGTTCTGCAGGAAGAAGACCCAGTAAGTATTTGTGTGTGTGAGAGAGGGAGGGGGCAGGGGATTCCCCGGTTTGGAGCCCCACCCCTGCTTTAGAAAGCGTTGGGGGGGGGGGGGAAATGTCTACTGGACACTCTATTATTCCCTATGGAGAACAATTCCCATAGGGAATAATGGGGAATTGATCCGCAGGTATTGGGGGCTCTGGAAGGGCTATTTTTTGAGGTAGAGGTACCAAATTTTTAGTATAGCATCTAGTGCCTCTCCCCAAACTACCCGCCCAAGTTTCAAAACGAATGGACCAGAGGGTCGAATTCTATGAGCCCCAAAAGATGGTGCCCCTATCCTTAATTATTTACTATGGAAGAAAGGCATTTAAAAAGGTGTGCTGTCCCTTTAAATGTGATGGCCAGAACTCCCTTGGAGTTCAGTTATGCTTTTCACACCCTTGTTCCTGGCTCCACCCCCAAAGTCTCCTGGCTCCGCCCCCAAAGTCCCCAGATTTTTCTTTAATTGGACTTGGCAACCCTATTTGAAGAAGAAGAAGACTGTAGATTTATACCCTGCCCTCTCTGAATCAGACATTCAGAGTGATTTACAATCTCCTCTATCGTCTCCCCCCACAACAAACACCCTGTGAGGTGGGTGGAGCTGAGAGGGCTCTCACAGCAGCTGCCCTTTCAAGGACAACTCCTGCAAGAGCTATGTCTTTCCCAAGGCCATTCCAGCAGCTGCAAGTAAAGGAGTGGGGAATCAAACCCAGTTCTCCCAGATAAGAGTGAACCACTACACCAAACTGGTTTGGCCCCTGGGATGGCAAAGGAGCCCACGCACCTTGACCACCAAGTCAGCAGAGAAGTCTTGGTTTAAGTTGTCAACGGAGCCATTGACACGGTCGTAGGTCTGGCCAAAGTTCCCATCCACGGGAATCTTGTCACGGCACCAGGCATTCATAACTGGCAAAGAGGAAGAGGAGGGAAGGAGAGTGGGAGGGGTCAGAAGGCCTTGTTGCCATGGAGGTTGTCAAAACTGGTGTCTGAACTCTACGCTTTCAAATTGTTTTGTGTGGGCTCAGATGGTAGGACCAGAGCCAACAGCTTGAAATTAAATCAAAAGAGTTTCCGGCTAAACGCTAGGAAGAACTTCCTGACCGTTAGAGCGGTTCCTCAGTGGAACAGGTTTCTTCGGGAGGTAGTGGGCTCTCCTTCCTTGGAGGTTTTTAAACAGAGGCCAGGTGGCCATCTGACAGCAGTGCAGATGCTGTGAATTTAGGGGGAGGTGTTTGTGAGTTTCCTGCATTGTGGGGTGTGTGTGTGGTGTTGGACTAGATGGCCCTGGAGGTCCTTTCCAACTCTATGATTCTATGGTTCTATGAAATTGCAGGTAGGGTACAACATGAAAGAGTGGTTGTAGCCCAGTGGAAGTGTCTCTGTTTGGCATGCAGATGGTCTCAGGTTCAATCCAAAGCCCCAGAATTATTTGGGCCAAATAATTAGGAGCTTAAATTTTGCTATCGGCCAAGTTTTCTGGACCTAATTCACTCTCCCCACAACCACACATATCAACTGCAGGGACTGGCACTTAGAAAAACTACAGGAGCCCAATTTACCTTAGGACTGTGGCATGGTCTGGGTGTTGTCAAATCCAGGTTGGAAAAGCGCTGGAAATTTTGGGGGCGAAGACTGAGGAAAACGTCATATGGGGAGGGACCTCAGTGGGATATAATGCCTCCTTTTGGGGTAGGAGTTCCAGAACCTCTAAATTTTATGGTGCTTTTTTTTCTCCCCCACCCCCACAAAATACTTGTTTCTGGGCTCCATGGTTCAAACCCCCTGCGAGAATTTTTCTGAACTCTAAGATTTGACAAATTTTCTAATATTTTCCACCACAACAAAATTGGGGAAATAACTAAAACACAGAAAGCAGAGATGGAAATCTTCATCATGCCACTGTGGCCACATGGGAGAAAGTCATTTTAAAAGTATGATGGGAGTAAAGTGATGGCCAGAACTCCCTTCGGAGTTCAGTCATGTTTGTCACAACCTTGCTTCTGACTCCACCCCTAAAGTCTCCTGGCTCCACCCCCAAAGTCTCCTGGCTCCACCCCAAAGTCTCCTGGCTCCACCCCCAAAGTCTCCTAGCTCCATCCTCAGAGCCTCCTGGCTCCACCCCCAAAGTCTCCTGGCTCCACCCTCAAAGTCTCCTGGCTCCACCCCAAAGTCTCCTGGCTCCACCCCAAAGTCTCCTGGCTCCACCCTCAAAGACTCCTGGCTCCACCCTAAAGTCTCCTGGCTGCACCCCAAAGTCTCCTGGCTCCACCCTCAAAGTCTCCTGGCTCCACCCCTAAAGTCTCCTGGCTGCACCCCAAAGTCTCCTGGCTCCACCCCAAAGTCTCCTGGCTCCACCCTCAAAGTCTCCTGGCTCCACCCCAAAGTCTCCTGGCTCCACCCCAAAGTCTCCTGGCTCCACCCCCAAAGTCTCCTGGCTCCACTCCAAAGTCTCCTGGCTCCACTCCAAAGTCTCCTGGCTCCACCCTCAAAGTCTCCTGGCTCCACCCCAAAGTCTCCTGGCTCCACCCCAAAGTCTCCTGGCTCCACCCTCAAAGTCTCCTGGCTCCACCCCTAAAGTCTCTTGGCTCCACCCCTAAAGTCTCCTGGCTCCATCCTCAAAGTCTCCTGGCTCCACCCCAAAGTCTCCTGGCTCCACCCTCAAAGTCTCCTGGCTCCACCCCAAAGTCTCCTGGCTCCACCCTCAAAGTCTCCTGGCTCCACCCCCAAAGTCTCCTGGCTCCACCCCTAAAGGCTCCTGGCTCCACCCCCAAAGTCTCCTGGCTCCATCCTCAGAGTTTCCTGGCTCCACCCCAAAGTCTCCTGGCTCCACCCTGATGTCTCCTGGCTCCACCCCCAAAGTCTCCTGGCTCCATCCTCAGAGTTTTCTGGCTCCACCCTCAAAGACTCCTGGCTCCACCCTAAAGTCTCCTGGCTGCACCCTCAAAGTCTCCTGGCTCCACCCCAAAGTCTCCTGGCTCCACCCTCAAAGTCTCCTGGCTCCACCCCCAAAGTCTCCTGGCTCCACCCCTAAAGGCTCCTGGCTCCACCCCCAAAGTCTCCTGGCTCCATCCTCAGAGTTTCCTGGCTCCACCCCAAAGTCTCCTGGCTCCACCCTGATGTCTCCTGGCTCCACCCCCCCAAAGTCTCCTGGCTCCACCCCTAAAGACTCCTGGCTCCACCCCCAAAGTCTCCTGGCTCCATCCTCAGAGTTTCCTGGCTCCACCCCAAAGTCTCCTGGCTCCACCCTGATGTCTCCTGGCTCCACCCCCAAAGTCTCCTGGCTCTGCCCCAAAGTCTCCTGGCTCCACCCTGAAGTCTCCTAGCTCCACCCCCAATGTCTCCTGGCTCCACCCCTAAAGTCTCCTGGCTCCACCCCCAAAGTCTCCTGGCTCTGCCCCAAAGTCTCCTGGCTCCATCCTGAAGTCTCCTACCTCCACCCCCAATGTCTCCTGGCTCCACCCCCAAAGTCTCCTGGCTCTGCCCCAAAGTCTCCTGGCTCCTCCCTCAAATTCTCCTGGCTCCACCCTCAAAGTCTCCTGGCTCCACACCAAGCCCCCCAGATATTTCCTGAGATGGACCTGACAACCCTATTATTAGCCCCATTTTGGAGCTGCGCATATCCCAGCATTCCGCATGCCATTAAACTCCACGTAAGAGCAGAGACGTCCTCTGCCTCAGTGACCTACAAAGCTATTCTCCCCCCCCCCCCCGACTCTTTGCTAAGTGACAAAGGATGCCAGCTTCATGAAATGAGCTCCGGGCTGGAAGAACGAGGGCTTCTTGGCAGCGACTCACCCTTGGCAAGGTGGCAGAGGAAGCTGAACTTCATGGGGATGCAGAGCAGGTGGCTGATGACAGGCACGGCAATTGTGCTCAGGCAGGACTTGTACTTGGCTTCGAACCAGGCCTGGCAGCGCTTGATGGACTGGTCGATGACGTCTGGGGGGAGAGAGGAGTCCCGGCTTTAATGGAGCTGCCAGCAGGCCTCAGATTCAGCAGGAGCTCACCGGAGCACAGCTCCTGAACCTTTCTGAGGGTTCCCCCTCTTCCTCCCCACCTACCTTGTCCATTGAATAGTAGGCGCAGCTGCATAACAATCCCAGGGCCTTTGCCACGCCCCCAGCAGCCCTCATTAACCTCTGGAGAAGCCCACACCACCCTTTCTCCACTTCTTATATGATTTTGGGTGGCGGGTGGTTTACTGGCCTTTTGACTGGGGGTGTGGTAGCCCAGGAGAGCCCCAGTTGAGCGAGGCCTGCTTGGGCTGGCTGGATCTCTAGCAAGTCCAAGCAGGCCTCGCTTGCCCGGGGCTCTCCTTTCTTCCGTCAGGTTGTTTTTGGCTGAGGGGGGGACATATGCTAATGAGTTATGCTAATGAGCTCCGCCACCTATTTTTCTTCAAAACGACACCTGGTTGTGAGTCTGGCTCCTGGGAAAGGGGCGAGCCTGTTGGCTTGTCCGAAAGGAGGCCTGCCCAGAGCCTGTGGAATTGGCATGGTTCTTAATGAAGAACATCGGAAGAGCTGCCTTGGATCAGGCCAATGCCCCAGGCAGTGCGACATGGGTACATCTTTACCTGCGGGGGAGGGGGGGTTGAGCAGGAATGCACAGGAATGCAGTTCCAGTTGACTTGGTGTCAGGAGCACCACATTTTAAGAAGGATATAGACAAGCTGGGAGGGGTCCAGAGGAGGGCGACGAAGATGGTGAGGGGTCTGGAGACCAAGTCCTATGAGGAAAGGTTGAAGGAGCTGGGGGTGTTTAGCCTGGAGAGGAGGTGGCTGAAAGGTGATAGGATCACCATCTTCAAGTACTTGAAGGGCTGTCCTATAGAGGAGGGTGTGGAATTGTTTTCTGTGGCCCCGAAAGGTAGGACCAGAACCAACGGGTTGAAATTAAATTAAAAGAGTTTCCGTCTCAACATTAGGAAGAACTTCCTGACCGTTCGAGCAATTCCTCAGTGGAACAGACTCCCTCGGGAGGTGGTGGGCTCTCCTTCCTTGGAGGTTTTTGAACAGAGGCTAGATGGCCATCTGACATCGATAACAATCCTGTGAATTTAGGGGAAGGTATTTGTAAGTTTCCTGCATTGTGTACGGGGTTGGACTAGATGACCCTAGAGGTCACTTCCAACTCTATGATTCTATATGAAAATGAGCTCCTACTGGGCTTTTTCTGCAAAAAGCAGTATGTGAAACAACGGTGACATCAGGGGGCATGGCCTAATATGCAAAGTTCCTGAATTCTACCCAAAAAGGCCCTGATTAACCTGTAGAACGTGTGAAAGGAAAACAGGGGTTGGCAAACTAATAAATGAGTTTGCACAGCAGCCCCTGAAGAGCCTCAACATTGAAGCAGAGGGGATTCATTCTTTGTGCGATTCATCTTTCTTAAGGACATGAGAGGAGCCATGTTGGATCAGGCCCATCCAGTCCAACACTCTGTGTCATGCAGTGGCTAAAACCCATGTGCCAAACCCCAGGTGCCATCATGCACCACAAGTCTTCACCCAGAGTCATGAACAGGTGGAATTCACTGCCACAGGAGGTAGTGGCAGCTACAAGCACAGTGGGGAGGATTCCCCACTCCTCCTTCACGTGCAGCCAGCTGGGGTGACCTTGGGCCAGTCCCAGTTCTCTCAGAGCAGTTCTCTCAAGAGCAGCTCTCAAAAGAGGGGATTGGATCAACATATGGAGCAGAGGTCCATGAGTGGCTATCAGCTGCAAGGTATAGATGGAACCTTCTGTCTGGGGCAGTGATGCTCTGTATTCTTGGTGCTGGCGGGGGAGAACAATGGGAGGGCTTCTAGTGTCCTGGCCCCACTGATGGACCTCTTGATGGCACCTGGGTTTTGGCCACTGTGTGACACAGACTGGATGGGCCATTAGCCTGATCCAACATGGCTTCTCTTATGTTCTTACGGCCACTGTGTGACACAGAGTGTTGGACTGGATGGGCCACTGGCCTGATCCAACATGGCTTCTCTTATGTTCTTACGGCCACTGTGTGACATAGAGTGTTGGACTGGATGGGCCATTGGCCTGACCCAACATGGCTTCTCTTATGTTCTTACGGCCACTGTGTGACACAGAGTGTTGGACTGGATGGGCCATTGGCCTGACCCAACATGGCTTCTCTTATGTTCTTATGGCCACCGTGTGAGACAGAGTGTTGGACTGGATGGGCCATTGGCCTGACCCAACATGGCTTCTCTTATGTTCTTATGGCCACTGTGTGACACAGAGTGTTGGACTGGATGGGCCATTGGCCTGACCCAACATGGCTTCTCTTATGTTCTTATGGCCACCGTGTGAGACAGAGTGTTGGACTGGATGGGCCATTGGCCTGACCCAACATGGCTTCTCTTATGTTCTTACGGCCACTGTGTTACACAGAGTGTTGGACTGGATGGGCCATTGGCCTGATCCAACATGGCTTCTCTGATGTTCTTATGGCCACTGTGTGACACAGAGTGTTGGACTGGATGGGGCCATTGGCCTGATCCAACATGGCGTCTCTGATGTTCTTATGGCCACTGTGTGACACAGAGTGTTGGACTGGATGGGGCCATTGGCCTGATCCAACATGGCTTCTCTGATGTTCTTATGGCCACTGTGTGACACAGAGTGTTGGACTGGATGGGGCCATTGGCCTGATCCAACATGGCTTCTCTTATGTTCTTATGGCCACTGTGTGACACAGAGTGTTGGACCGGATGGGCCATTGGCCTGATCCAACATGGCTTCTCTTATGTTCTTATGGCCACTGTGTGACACAGAGTGTTGGACTGGATGGGCCATTGGCCTGATCCAACATGGCTTCTCTGATGTTCTTATGGCCACTGTGTGACACAGAGTGTTGGACTGGATGGGCCATTGGCCTGATCCAACATGGCTTCTCTGATGTTCTTATGGCCACTGTGTGACACAGAGTGTTGGACTGGATGGGCCATTGGCCTGATCCAACATGGCTTCTCTGATGTTCTTATGGCCACTGTGTGACACAGAGTGTTGGGCTGGATGGGGCCATTGGCCTGATCCAACATGGCGTCTCTTATGTACTTTAAGTATTTGAAGGGCTGTCACTTCAAAGAGGTCAGGGAGCCATTCCTATTGGCAGCAGAGGACTATAGGAGTCGCAATAAGGGGTTTAAATTATGGGCAGAAAGATACCATTTGCATATTAGGAAAAAATGTTTTAACAGTAAGAGCAGTTCAGCAGTGGAATGGGCTGCCGAGGGAGGTGGTGAGCTCCCCCACAATGGCAGTCTTCAACGGATGAACCTTGTCAAGTGATGCTCCAGGCCAGGGGCGTCAAACATGCAGTTCGGGGGCTGAATCAGGCCCCCGGAGGGCTCCTATCAGGCCCTTGAGCAACTGGCTGTCATCTGCTTCCTTCTCCCTCTCTCTTGCTTCCTTCTGCATCTCAGCTTGCTTTGCAAAGCTTGCTCAATCACACAGGAGCTACAGAGCAAAACCTCTATTTTCCCGTTGGCTGAAGCTCCTCCCTTGGGGAGGAAGGGGGAAGGCAGAGCTTGTTTTGCCAGGCTCTCTTCCTTCTATTGGCTGAGGCTCCTCCCCCTCCTGGTCCCCTGGGGAAGGAAGGAAAGTGCCAGAGCTTCCTTTGCCCAGTTCGCTCGATCTCATGAGAGAAATACAAAGGAAACACTTTTAAGACCAACGAGTGCTAACCTTTTAAGTATGTTTTTGAAATTTTTTTTAAATATATTTAATTGTGTTTATCTGTGTCCTTATAAATTTATATCTCTGCTACCTAATCTTAAAGAGAGAGCCAGTTTGGTGTTGGAGAGCCAGTTTGGTGTAGTGGTTAAGTGTGCGGACTCTTATCTGGGAGAACCGGGTTTGATTCCCCACTCCTCCACTTACACCTGCTAGCATGGCCTTGGGTGAGCCATAGCCCTGACAGAGGTTGTCCTTGAAAAGGCAGCTGCTGTGAGAGCCCTCTCCAGCCCCACCCACCTCACAGGGTGTCTGTTGTGGGGGAGGAAAGGAAAGGAGGTTGTGAACCACTCTGAGACTCTTCGGAGTGGAGGGCGGGATATAAATCCAATATCTTCATCTACCTCACAGGGTGTCTGTTGTGGGGGAGGAAGGTAAAGGAGATTGTGAGCCGCTCTGAGACTCTTCGGAGTGGAGGGCGGGATATAAATCCAATATCTTCTTCTTCTTAAATAGGTACACACTTGGCCTGGCCCAACTAGGTCTCATTTATGTCAAATCCAGCCCTCATAACAAATGAGTTCAACACCCCTGATCTAGGCTGATCTTGCATTGAGCAGGGGGTTAGACTAGATGGCCTCTAAGGTCCCATCTGACTTTATGAGTCTATGATTCTAACTTCTGGCCCCTTGGAGCAGCAGGGCTTGTGTAACACTGGGGGGGGGGGCAGAGTGGGATTCCCTGGAGAGAAAATTCAGGCCTGTGTGACCGAGCGAGCAAAGATCCTGGTCCAGTGGCACATGGAGACTTTTGCACCAAAAAATGGGACCCCCTTCTCTAAGAGCAACCCAGACAGGACATGTTGAAGAAGCCTAATGGCTCAGGGGCGGAGGAGTGAAAATCGCCATCCCCGAATGCACTGATCCAAATGCTTCTTGAGGGCAACCGAGGACGAGGTTGTTTGGTTGCCATGGATGGCAGGCATGCGAGATAAAACCCTGGATCAAAACTCTATTGGGAGTGAGAGAGAGAGAGAGAGAGAAGCAGACCGAGAGAGCGACAGGCAGAGAGAGATCTCAACAAGTTGGAAAGCTTTTAACAGAGAAGGGTTTCATCTAAATTCTCCTTAATCTTAATGTAACCCTTTTCCCAATAGACAAAAAGAATCATAGAATTGGAAAAGACCTCCAGGGCCATCTAGTCCAACCCCCGGTACATTGCAGGAAATTCACAAATACCTCCCCCCACCACCAAATTCACAAATATCGACAGATTGTTTTTTTTGTCATCAAGTCACAGATGGCTTATGGTGGTGACCCCACAATGTTTTCGAGGCAAAATATGTCAGTGGTAGTTTGCCATTACCTGCCTTTGCCTAACAACTCTGGTATTTCTTGGTGGTCTCCCATCCAAATACTGCCGCTGCTTAGCTTCCCAAATCAGGCTAGCATGAGCTATCCAGGACAGGGCATCTCTCTCTCTAGCTTTCTATCTGTCTGTGTGAAAGCACCCTTCTGTGTGAAAGCCATTCCAGCAGGTGCAAGTGGAGGAGTGGGGAATCAAACCCGGTTCTCCCAGACGGGAGTCCGCGCACTTAACCACTACACTAAACTGGCTCTCAGTTTGAGATGTGGTCTAAAGACATATGGTCCATGAACCCTGCTGAAGCTACATAGCCTCAAGCCAGGGCCTAGATGGGAAGTCACCTGAAAACTATAAGTAAAATTACAGGGGAGAAAAGACACCATAGAGAGTGACTCTGTTGCCTCCTCAGAGAGTAGTTTTGGAACAAATGGCCAACTACATAGGGAATGGGAAGGCAGAGAAATCCACTTTCCCTCCCCTGTTGTCATAACCAATTTAGCACCCTTCAAGTAAGGGAAAATAAAGAGGTGTGGGGTTTAGGACAGTCACACCAAGATAACTGACTTCCTTTCATGTCATGCCCTCATGTCTGATGGTGTACCCCACTTTCCCCCAGAGGACAGTCTTCTCCCTTTTCACCCACTCACATGAGCAGCGCATCCGGGTTTTCTCCTCGTAGAGTTCCTGCGTCGAAAGTGGGTGTTTCGCACTCCCCTCCCTCACTGAACGCACGTTGTAGCCTGACTCGCTGGCCACCTGCTCATTCAGGGCCGAGAAGGAGCGTGATACTTCTCGGGTTTCACTCCTCAGGGCTTTTCCACTTCTCTGTCACAGAAATAATGCTTGCATGAGAGCAGGGCTCTCTCTCTCTTTTTTTTTTTTAGAAAAAGCCCCCAAATAGCTCATTTTCATATTAGGCCACACCCCCTGTCATCACCCTTGTTTCACACAGGGCTTTTCTTGTAGAAAAATCCCAGCAGAAACTCATTTTCATATTAGGCCACACCCCCTGACATCACCCTTGTTTCACACAGGGCTTTTTTTGTAGAAAAATCCCAGCAGAAACTTATTTGCATATTAGGCCACACCAGGGCTTTTTTTGTGTAGCAGGAGCTCTTTTGCTTATTAGGCCACACACCCCTGATGAAGCCAATCCTCCTGCAGCTTACAGCAGGCCCTGTACGAACAGCCCTGTAAGCTCTTGCAGGATTGGCTACATCACGGGGGTGTGGCCTAATATGCAAAAGAGCTCCTGCTACAAAAAAAGCCCTGTTAATATTGCTTAGTGTTGAATGAACAGTAACAGCAGGGGTGAAATTCTAGCAGGAGCTCCTTTGCTTATTAGGCCACACAACTCCTGATGTAGCCAATCCTCCTGGAGCTTCCAGCAGGCTCTGTACGAAAAGCCCTGTAAGCGCTTGGAGGATTGGCTACATCGGGGGGGAGGGGCTAGCCTAATATGCAAAGGAGTTCCTGCTACCAAAAAAGCCCCACGTGAGATAAGGTTGCCAAATCCAATTCAAGAAATATCTGGGGACTTTGGGGTGGAGCCAAGAACAAGGGTGTGACAATCATAACTGAACTCTGAAGGGAGTTCTGGCCATCACATTTAAAGGGACTGCACACCTTTTTAAAATGCCTTCCTTCCATAGGAAATAATGAAGGATAGGGGCACCTTCTTTGGAGGCTCACAGAATTGAAACTTAGAGGGTATTTTGAGGAGAGTTGCTGGATGCTATACGGAAAAGTCAGTGCCTCTACCTCAAAAAACAGCCCTCCCAGAGCTCCAGATACCCACAGATCAATTCTCCGTTATTTCCTATGGGAATAAGTCTCCATAGGGAATAATAGAGTTCCCAGTAGACATTTCCCTCCACTCCCCCCGCTTCCTGATGACCCTGAAGCTGGTGGAGGGCTTCCAAACTGGGGGATCCCCTGCCCCCACCTGGGGATTGGCAACCCTAACGTGAGAGTAGGCAAGGGGTGCTCAGCAGCATGTGGAAGGACATGACAACAGAGGCCCAGTGGGGTGCAGTGGAAGAAAAGAGCAAGAGTCTAGGAACACTTTAAAGCAGGGGTGTCAAACTCATTTGTTAGGAGGGCCGGATCCGACACAAATGGGACCTTTGTGCTTTAATTTGGTCCTAATGGGTGGAGCTCTTGTTTCAGTTTCCAGTTTTGTACGCTGGCTGTAGTTGCTGGTACTGGGAGCTGCCCCCTTGAGCCAGCTTGTCTCTGCTGAATGGACCTGAGAACTTTCAATGGGACTAGCCCCTCAGTTTGGCAACTGCTGCTGGAATCCGTTGCCCTCCACATAGAGCTCTATGCTTGACTTGCGCCTCCCCCAGGCTCACCACCATGTCCGTCAGGACCTTGCGCAGGGGGTTTATGGACACCTTCCAGGAGCGCTTGGCGTTTTCGATCTGCAGTTCCACGGTGCAGCTGATGGACCGCACCACTTCGCCCAGATTGTGCCGGATGTTGGCCACAGGACCTGCCAGGAGTGGAGAGGGAAGCGGTTTCTATTGGAGAAACGATGACTCATCCCTCTGACCTAGGGTTGCCAATCTCCAGGTAGTGGCTTGAGATCCCCCAGTATCACAACTGAACTCCAAGCTACAGAACTCAGTTGCTCTGGGGAAAATGGCTGCCTTCGAAGAGGGACTGAATGGTATTACCCTACTGAGGTCCCTCCCCAAAACCTGCCTTTCCAAGGCTTCACCCCCCAAATTTCCAGGTATTTCTCAACCCAGAGCTGGCAACCCCACTCTTCACCCACTCTCCAGTTTGGTACAGTGGTTAAGTGTGCGGACTCTTATCTGGGAGAACCCGGTTTGATTCCCCACTCTTCCACATACACTTCCTGATGTGACCTTGGGTCAACCACAAGTTCTCTCAGGGCTGTTCTGCTCAAGAGCAGTTTCTGTCAGAACTCTTTCAGCCCCTCCTGCCTCACAGAGTGTCTGTTGCAGGAAGGGGAAGGAGATTTGTAAGCTGCTCTGAGACTCCTTTGGCTAGCGAAGGGTGGGGCATAAATCCAATCTCTCCTCCTCCTCCTCCTTCTTCGAGACTTGGCTTGCCAACGCTAGGTTTGGAAAGTCCTGGGAAGGTGGGGGTGGAGTCGGGGAAGGGCGGAGTTTGTGAACCGTAGCAGGGTACCGTTTGATAGAACCCGCCCTCCAGAGCAGCCATTTTCTCCAGGGGAACTGATCTCTGCCGTTTGGAGATCTGTTGTAAATCCAGGAGATTGCCAGACCGCACCTGGCGGTTCACAAACAATAAGAGAGATCACATGAACGACAGGCAACCAAAAAAGCTCTCAGGTTATGAGATCCAAATTACTAGGCTATATCGTCCATTCTATATAGCAAAACGTTTAATCAGTAACAAAAGTCTCACATAAACGCAGTAGAACAAATGGGTCTTCAAATCCCATGAACAGTAGTCCATGACAGGATTGTTATAGTTTCTGTTTCATTCACTGCTTTCATCAAGTTTGGGATTTACTAAACTTTTTTGCTGGCTATAGAATCATACACCTTTGGGCACCTTGGAAATTCAATAATAGAGTACCAGATTAACTTCTGTGTAAAGAGCAGTGAAGACACATTTGTTCTACTGTGAACCTTGTTTATGTGAGACTTTGTTACTGATTAAACATTTTGCTATAAAGAATGGACAATATAGCCTAGTAATTTGGATCGCATAACCTGAGAGATCCAAGTAGGCAGCCGTGTTGGTCTGACGTAGTAGAACAAAATCAGAGTCAAACCGGAGTTCGATCCTCGGTGGAAGCTGGGTTTTTCAGGTAGCCGGCTCGAGGTTGACTCAGCCTTCCATCCGTTCGAGGTCGGTAAAATGAGTACCCAGCTTGCTGGGGGGAAAGTGTAGATGACTGGGGAAGGCAATGGCAAACCACCCCGTAAAAAGTCTGCCGTGAAAACGTTGTGAAAGCAATGTCGCCCCAAAGTCGGAAACGACTGGTGCTTGCACAGGAGACCTTTCCTTTCCTTTCCTAGTTTTATTCAGAACATAAGCTTTTGTGTGCTCTAAGCATACTTAATCAGACGAGGAATCCGGCACAGTGAGGTTTTTTGGCCCAGGTTTATAACAATAGAGTCATTAACAGACACTCTCACATTTTGACATACTACTGTTTTGTTTGAACAAAGCAGGAGTCAAGTTGCACCGTTAAGACCAACCAAGTTTTATTGAGAACGTAAGCTTTCGTGTGTTCTCTAAGCACACTTCATCAGACGAGGGTGTCAGGTATTGTGGGCTGAAATACATGCAGTTTGTTTAAGAGTGTAAACTGGCTGTGGTCACGTGATACAGCAGTTTGGCTTGGCCATTTGGTCTGGATAGCCATAAAAGGTAATAAAGTTCTCTGTTGCTTTTGCATGCTCCTGCTACTCAGATCAAGGGTTTGCTCAATTTGTTAATTTTACTATTCTGTCATTGGATTTTATATTTGTACCATTTTACATTCTAAACCACTGCCTACCAGATAATTTTACTATTCTTTCATTGGATCTTAAATCTGTACCATTTTGCATTCTAAACCACTGCCTACCAGATAATTTTACTATTCTGTCATTGGATTTTATATTTGTACCCTTTTACATTCTAAACCACTGCCTACCAGATAATTTTACTATTTTGTCATTGGATCTTTTTGCATTCTAAACCATCGCCTACCAGATAATTTTACTATTCTGTCATTGGATCTTAAATCTGTACCATTTTGCATTCTAAACTACTGCCTACCAGATAATTTTACTATTCTGTCATTGGATTTTGTATTTGTACCCTTTTACATTCTAAACCACTGCCTACCAGATAATTTTACTATTTTGTCATTGGATCTTTTTGCATTCTAAACCATTGCCTACCAGATAATTTTACTATTCTGTCATTGGATCTTAAATCTGTACCATTTTGCATTCTAAACCACTGCCTACCAGATAATTTTACTATTCTGTCATTGGATTTTATATTTGTACCCTTTTACATTCTAAACCACTGCCTACCAGATAATTTTACTATTTTGTCATTGGATCTTTTTGCATTCTAAACCATTGCCTACCAGATAATTTTACTATTCTTTCATTGGATCTTAAATCTGTACCATTTTGCATTCTAAACCACTGCCTACCAGATAATTTTACTATTCTGTCATTGGATTTTGTATTCGTACCATTTTACATTCTAAACCACTGCCTACCAGATAATTTTACTATTCTGTCATTGGATTTTGTATTCGTACCATTTTACATTCTAAACCACTGCCTACCAGATAATTTTACTATTTTGTCATTGGATCTTTTTGCATTCTAAACCACTGCCTACCAGATAATTTTACTATTCTGTCATTGGATCTTAAATCTGTACCATTTTGCATTCTAAACCACTGCCTACCAGATAATTTTACTATTCTGTCATTGGATTTTATATTTGTACCCTTTTACATTCTAAACCACTGCCTACCAGATAATTTTACTATTTTGTCATTGGATCTTTTTGCATTCTAAACCATTGCCTACCAGATAATTTTACTATTCTTTCATTGGATCTTAAATCTGTACCATTTTGCATTCTAAACCACTGCCTACCAGATAATTTTACTATTCTGTCATTGGATTTTGTATTCGTACCATTTTACATTCTAAACCACTGCCTACCAGATAATTTTACTATTCTGTCATTGGATTTTGTATTCGTACCATTTTACATTCTAAACCACTGCCTACCAGATAATTTTACTATTCTGTCATTGGATTTTATATTTGTACCATTTTACATTCTAAACCACTGCCTACCAGATAATTTTACTATTTTGTCATTGGATCTTTTTGCATTCTAAACCATTGCCTACCAGATAATTTTACTATTCTTTCATTGGATCTTAAATCTGTACCATTTTGCATTCTAAACCACTGCCTACCAGATAATTTTACTATTCTGTCATTGGATCTTAAATCTGTACCATTTTGCATTCTGAGCCACGGCCTGCCAGCTCTGTGTGGCTTTGCTCACTGTGCCGGATTTCTTGTCCGATGAAGTGTGCTTAGAGCACACGAAAGCTTACCTTCTGAATAAAACCAAGTTGGTCTTAAAGGTGCAATAACCTGAGAGGTTTTTTGGTTGCCCACCTGGAGGCTGGTGCAGGTTATCGAAATTGCATTTTTTTTTAATAACATGCAAGGTTTGTCGCCCGGGGGTGGGGGTGCGGGGAGACGCAGGCATGCTACCAGAGTGGCACCGTGAAAGGATTATACCTTGGGTCCACATGGGAGCTGTAAAAATGAGAGAGAAAGGAGGTCATCCTCTAGACAGGGGTGGCCAACAGTAGCTCTCCAGATATTTTTTTGCCTACAACTCCCATCAGCTCCAGCCAGGATGGCCAATGGCTGGGGCTGATGGGAGTTGTAGGCAAAAAACATCTGGAGAGCTACTGTTGGCCACCCCTGCTCTAGAATGGGTGTTTTCTCTTACCATCATAGATGCTGGCCAGCACATAGGTGAGCACGTAGAGCCGTCCCTCCTTGCCCATGAACTTGGGGACTACCAGGAGGCTGGTGCAGCGGAAGTGCGGGGAGGTGCCCCATCCAAGAGCACCCACACCTAGAAGGAGGAGGCGGTCAGAACTGGAGGGAGGCTGCTGGGCCTTTGCTTCCTTCCTTCGCCAGCCTCCCTTTTGCTTTTTTAGCCCACCGCCGACTTCTCTAGCCAGCCCTCCCAGGGCCTCCCCCATCCCTGCCTCCCTCTTGACCAGGGGTGTCAAACATGCAGCCCGGGGCCGAATCAGGCTCCTGAGCCACTGGCTGTCATCTGCTTCCTTCTCCCTCCCTCTTGCTCCCTTCTGCATCACAGCTTGCTTTGCAAGGCTTGCTCAATCGCACAGGAGCTACAGAGCAAAGCCTCTGTTTTCTCCATTGGCTGAGGCTCCTCCCTTGGGTAGGAAGGGGGGGGAGACGGAGCTTATTTTGCCAGGCTCTCTCAATCGCACAGCAGAGCTACTGAGCCAAGCCTCTCTTCCTTCTATTGGCTGAGACTCCTCGCCCTCTTGGTCCCCTGGGGAAGGAAGGAAAGGGTCAGAGCTTCCTTCGCCAAGTTCCCTGGATCCTATAGAGGCAGTACAAAGAAAGCACTTTTAAGACCAATGAGTGCTAATGTTTTAAACATGTTTTAAGTTTTAAAAAACCCCTTTGTATTTGTCTGTGTCTTTATAAAGTTTATATCTCTGCTACCTAATCTTAAATAGATACATATGTGGCCTGGCCTGACATGGTTTGCCCTGACAAGGTCTCATTTATGTTAGATCCGGCCCTCATAACAAATGAGCTCAACACCCGTGACCCCATTCTCACCGGCCGTGCCGTACATCAGCTGGATCTTGTGGTCCTCAGTGATGCTCATTGGGAAAATCAGGATGCAAGAGAGAGCTGGGAATGAAAAAACCAGAATGCATATTGCAAATGGACTGCTAAACCTATACTTCCCTATTCATAGCAACAGACAAAGGTGGCTTATACCAAACCAACCACGGACCAACTGACTTCCTCACTGTGCACCGTGGCCAGTGTCCTGCGCTAGGGTGAGCTAGCTCACCGTTTTTTAGCCTCCGGCTCACACATTTATTTCTTTTATCAGATTTATATCCCGCCCTCCCCTGGTGGGCTCAAGGCGGCGAAGAACAGCAAATTAAACCACATACAACATTAAAAAGAGATTACACCAGGGGTGGCCAACAGTGGCTCTCCAGTTGTTTTTTCGCCTACAACTCCCATCAGCCCCAGCCAGCATGGCCAATGGCTGGGGCTGATGGGAGTTGTAGGCAAAAAACATCCGGAGAGCTACCGTTGGCCACCCCTGGATTACACAATAAGATCAACCAGTACAGTTTACAATCATTAAAACCAAGATGCGTGTTTCTAATTACTCTGAATGTTCTTGCTTCAGTTACAACGATTCAGGGGGATTATCAGTGCCGTGGAGTAATAGCTACCTCCCTTCAGCCTCTAAAGGTGAGTTTAAATAATTCGGTTTTACAGGCCCTGCGGAACTTTGGCAGGTCCCGCTGGGCCCTGGTGTTTTCAGGGAGGGCATTCCACAAAGCGGCGGCCATTACTGAAAACACTCTGGTTCTGGTGATGGACGGTCAAGCCTCTTTCGGTCTGGGGATGCTAAGAAGGTTTTGGGACCCCAAACGAAGCGCTCTCTGGGGAACGTATGGGGAGAGGCGGTCCTGAAGGTAGGCAGGCCCCAGGCCATATCGGGCTTTTTTTGTAGTTGTCTTGTGTTATGTCTTTAGGGTTGCCAAGTCCAATTCATGAAATATCTGGGGACTTTGGGGGTGAAGCCAGGAGACTTTGGGGGTGGGGCCAGGAGACTTTGGGGGTGGGGCCAGGAGCAAGGCTGTGACAAGCATAATTGAACTCCAAAGGGAGTTCTGGTCCTCACATTTCAAGGGACTGCCCATCTTTTAAATGCCTTCCTTCCATAGGAAATAATGAAGGATAGGGGCACCTTCTTTGGGGGCTCATAGAATTGGACCCCCTAATCCAATCTTTTTGAAACTTAGGGAGCATTTTGGGGAGAGCCACTGGAGACTATACTGAAACTTTGGTGCCTCTACCTCAAAAAACAGGGCCTCAGATATCCGTGGATCAATTCTCTATTATTTTCTGTGGGAATAAGTCTCCATAGGGAATAACAGAGTTCCCAGCAGACATTTCCCTCCCCTCCCCCCTCTTTCTGATGACCCTGAAGCGGGGAGAGGGCCTCCAAACCGGGGGATCCCCTGCCCCCACCTGGGGATTGGCAACCCTATATGTCTTGCATTTCAGTCTTAATGTTACAACACAGCGAATGCTACAGAGGAGACCAGTGGAAACCCACGGGTCCCCGGATATAGCTCGCTAATACACTCCGCCAATCAAGACCTGTGGCGGGAAGTTTAACTGGCCAGGATTGGACCTGGACAGACGGAGGGTTGTTCCGGGGTATGTATATAATCGGGACCCGGCCCGCGTGTCCTTCCCTTGTGATGTACTCGCCAGTAAAGTATGTTGCCTACAACACGTCTCGTCACTCAGTACATTACATCTTGGCTCAGAAGAATGGCCCCAGAGCAAACTGATTGATGCAGTAGCTCCCAACTTTAATGCCAGTAGCTCACAAAGCAGAATTTTTGCTCACAAGACTCTGCAGCTTAGAGGGAGTATTGACCACAACAGGTAAGGTGTTAGGCAGAAAATGAGGAGGGGAGGGAAGGGGGAAGTGGAAAGAAAGAAGCTTTAACTTTGAATGCATTCTCCAAACTGCCAGCTGGCTCGGCGAAGTGATTTAAAGAGACAAATGCCTTCTCCAAGCCAGCCGACGGGGCGGTGAGGGCTTCAAGAGGCACACAATGTGTGTGAAACAGCCACATGCGGTTCCCTAGCTCAGGGATGGCCAACGGTAGCTCTCCAGATGTTTTTTGCCTACAACTCCCATCAGCCCCAGCCAGCAGCTGGGGCTGATGGGAGTTGTAGGCAAAAAACATCTGGAGAGCTACCGTTTGCCACCCCTGCCCTAGCTGCAGTTTGGTCACCCTGTTCTAATTAATAAACAGTCATGGAATGCAAAGACTGGTATCTCATGGTTTCAGTGCATGGGCTACCATGGTGGTTCCCACTAGTTAAATGATAAACCAGCACACAGGAGGCCAGTAGGAGGCAAGGAACAAACCCCTGGTTGCAAAATCAACAGTAAAACAACCAGAAAAACCAGCAAAAAACAGACAAGCAAGGAATGAGAGAGGGGGTAAATTACTACTAGACTGCCTTTCAGCAACAACAGCTCTCGGCGTGGTTTTAAACCATTGAGACAAATTAAAACAATTCACAGTTGAAACAATTCAGATCTGAAAACCCTTCCTTGCTTGCCGTTGGTCTTTTCAGGCTTCAAGCACAGGTTTCCCTTCTCTCTTTCCAGCTTATGCCCAAGGACCATAGATATTTTTATTATCATTTTTCACGAGGGCTAAATTAAAAAGACATCATCATCCACCTTAGACCCCTTTTCGACCACAGGGTCTTCCCACATTCTGGCCCACGTTCTCCTCCCTGTCGCTCCAGCGCAAAGTCAGCTCACCTAGAGCAAATAGGCTTCCGAGTCCAGCGCCCAGGAAGAACTTGGAGAGTCTGAATTCCTCCGGCTGGCTCCAGAGGTAACGGGTGCAGAAGCGAGGGAGAAGGAAGCCGAGGAAGTGTTTGAGAGCTGCAAAGAGGCAAAAGGCTTAACAACATGGGTACCTCTGACAAGAGCACAAGAGGAGCCCTGCTGGATCAGACCTGTGGTCTCTCTAGTAGAGATGTAAAATTTCCGGAAATTTTGAAGCTCGGAGGGTTTTTTTCCCTGGAAAAAAATTGGAATTTTTTGGAAAAATTGAAAAAAAAAAGTGCGTTAGCACTTCTTTTTTCTTTTCCAGATTGAAAGTCATTCTGTTGCTTTAGGAACAGAAAATATGACTATGGACAATTTTACTTGGCATGAAATTATCACAACTAGCATATTAAAAATAGTGTATCTAAACGATTATTACAAACAAAATTTACTTTTTTAAATATTTATTTGTAATTGTAACAAATGGAGCAACAATTTCCTGAACTGTTTACTAGTTTATGTGGAACAGACAAAAAAAAACCTCCGCAAAACCATTTTTAAAAATCCAGAAGTAACGACTATTAATATTTCCTCTCTGCAGTATTAAATAAAAATAAAAAACTCATTCTCACAAAAAGAATTGAAGCGATGGGAAGTGTATAGAAGGGAGTGTAGGACTTGTCCTCAGTGTACAGAGAATAATCGGATACCATACATATTTTTTAGAAATTATTTGGAAAATATTTGAACACCTTGTCTTAAAATATTTTATTCATCATGTTAAAATAAAACATTCCATAGTCAATTTTTCCCTTCCCCCCCCCACGTTTTTTCAATTTTTCCAGAAAAAAACAAAACAAAAAAGGCTTCAGGAAAAAAAAACTTTTCCCCCCCAAATTTTTCCAGTTTTTTTCCAGGCCTTCACATCTCTGATTTCTAGTCCAGCATCCTGAGCCAACATAGGGCAGAGAGGCCAAGGTCTTTCCCCCCGGGGTGGCCAAACTGTGGCTTTTTCGCACATATTGTGTGGCTCTTGAAACCCCCACTGCCACATTGGCTGGCATGTCTCCCTGTAAATCACTTCTTCAAGCCAAGTCAGCCAGTGGCTTGAAGAATGCATTTAAAGATGCTTTTTTTCACCTCTCCCTCCCTCATATATCTTCCTTCCTTCCTTCCTTCCTTCCTTCCTTCCTTCCTTCCTTCCTTCCTTCCTTCCTTCCTTCCTTCCTTCCTTCCTTCCTTCCTTCCTTCCTCTCCAGTTATTTCCCAACCCAGAGCTGGCAACCGTGTCCCACACACAGAGTTTGCTCTCCTTTTGAAGCTTCAGTGGAAGGGGGAGACTCACAAGTATTGGGGGGCTTTTGCCAGAGGCCTTTCCTGACCCTGTGATACTTCCCTTTGTGGTGCCCCATTTCCCCCTGCTACTTTGAACAACAGCCCAGGCCTGGGTCGGAACCTTATTGGCCTAGTTTTTATTGAGGCTGTAAACCCATGGTGAGGCCCTGCCACCTCAGACTGCAGGGAGGCAGTGCGCCCGATTGCATGCACCTCCATACAAACCAGTTCCCCCGCACATAGAAAACTATTTCATCAGAGAAAAATGTTTTCACTTGGCATTGTCACTGATGTGCTAGCTTTCTACATGGCAGGGTTTTCTTGCAGAGATGATTTTCCCCTTTCACCTGAGTCCCCTTCCTGCAATCTGAAGTGGTACAGCCTCCACACAGGACAACCACTTCACAATGAATTAGGCTTCTGTGACATCACAATCCACATTCTACAGTGCCCCCCCCACCTTTTTCAGCTTGTGGGCACTTTTGGAACTGACTCTGGAAGGTGGGTGCAGTTGTGAATTGTGGGGCTTCGTGACCCACACAATATGTGTGAAAGAGTCACATGTGGCTCCCGAGCTGCAGTTTGGCCACCCTTGGTTTATACATTGAATGAAACTATGTTGGTCTTAAAGGTGCCACGGAATTCAAACTTTGTTCCACTGCTTCAGACCAACTCAGCTGCTCGGCTGGATCAGAAAGATACTGGTGGGTCAAAGGCGGATAGAATCTGGGTGTGGCCGAGGGTGGTCATGTCGGAATCTGGGCGGGGCTTAGCAAAAACTGGATTTTACTGGTTTTTTAAATCCCCCATTTTGAAAGGACCGAGGAAACAAACCGACTAAAAACTATTCCCTGAAATCCCCCCCCCCCCAATAACTCCCCCATACTCATGGGTTTTTGAAGTGCAGCTCTTCGCTTAGCCCTTAGCACACCAACATTTCCGAACTCTGGGAGCCACCCTTGATTTTGAACCCACGCTCTTTCCTACAGCCCCTGAGCTGCTTTCTGGGGTAGAGGCCAAGCAGCCGTAACCCTGGGCCTTCTGTCCAGTATCTCCACTTAGCAGGTAGAGAGCCAGTTTGGTGTCGTGGTTAAGTGCGCAGACTCTTATCCGGGAGAACCGGGTTTGATTCCCCACTCCTCCACTTGCAGCTGCTGGAATGGCCTTGGGTCAGCCATAGCTCTCGCAGAGCTATCCTTGAAAGGGCAGCTTCTGGGAGAGCTCTCTCAGCCCCACCCACCTCACAGGGTGTCTGTTGTGGGAGCAGAAGAGAAAAGATTGTAAGACGCTCTGAGAGTCTGTCTTTGAAAGGGCAGCTTCTGGGAGAGCTCTCTCAGCTCCACCCACCTCACAGGGTGTCTGTTGTGGGAGAAGAAGTTAAAGGAGATTGTAAGACGCTCTGAGAGTCTGTCTTTGAAAGGGCAGCATCTGGGAGAGCTCTCTCAGCCCCACCCACCTAACAGCGTGTCTGTTGTGGGAGAAGAAGATAAAGGAGATAGTAAGACGCTCTGAGAGTCTGTCTTTGAAAGGGCAGCATCTGGGAGAACTCTCTCAGCCCCACCCACCTCACAGGGTGTCTGTTGTGGGAGAAGAAGATAAAGGAGATTGTAAGACACTCTGAGAGTCTGTCTTTGAAAGGGCAGCTTCTGGGAGAGCTCTCTCAGCCCCACCCACCTCACAGGGTGTCTGTTGCGGGGGTGGGGGAGGAAGGTAAACGAGATTGCGAGCCGCTCTGAGACTGAGATTCAGAGTATAGGGAGGGATATAAATCCAATATCTTCTTCTAAAGGACGTGCTGCAGAAACACTTGAGAATGAAGAGAAAGAAAAAGACAATGCCGGGCCCTCAGCTGTCTGAAGACACCATGGGACGCGCCACGATGCGCAGCCTGGGCGGCTTCGCCCTGGGGATGACCACTGCCACGCTCTATGCTGGGTTGGTCATTTTTGTCCAGGGCTACAACATCTGGTACTGTCTGGTATCAACTATCAGCCTGGCGGCCGGCCTCGGCTTCGGCATGGCCTTCTCCTACAAAGTGAGGGTGACCGTCTTGCTCGTGCTGCCCCAGATGTTCTCAAGTAAGTGACGCTCAGGCTCTGGGTGTCGAAAGCCAATGCAGGGGGAGGCAGGTGGACTTCAACATAACAGGGGCTGGGCCATAGCAGGATTTTTAAAAAGATTTCCTGGTTTTGGAAGTCCCCAGAATGTAGCCACTCAACAGATCACAGTTTTATTTATGGCAATCCCCAGCAAGGAGCAAGTGAGAAGCAAGGGTAGTTTGGCTTTGCTGCTGTCCTCTGCAGAGCCTTCCTTGGTGGTCTCCCTTCCAAATACCGACGCTGCTTTTCTTCTGAGATCTGATGAGATCTGTACGTACACGAGTCCCATCCAGTCACAACTGACTTACAAAACCCCCGGCAAGGCATTTTCAAAGAATGTAAGAAGCAGAAGTGGTTTGTCATGGCCTTTCTTCCTCTACACAGTCTTCCTTGGTGCTCTCCCATTCTAGATTGGAGAGCCAGTTTGGTGTAGCGGTTAAGTGTGCGGACTCTTATCTGGGAGAACCGGGTTCGATTCCCCACTCCTCCACTTGCACCTGCTGGAATGGCCTTGGGTCAGCCATAGCTCTGGCAGAGGTTGTCCTTGAAAGGGCAGCTGCTGTGAGAGCCCTCTCCAGCCCCACCCACCTCACAGGGTGTCTGTTGTGGGGGAGGAAGGGAAAGGAGATTGTGAGCCGCTTTGAGACTCTTCGGAGTGGAGGGCGGGATATAAATCCAATATCTTCATCTACCTCACAGGGTGTCTGTTGAGGGGGGGAAGGTAAAGGCGATTGTGAGCCGCTCTGAGACTCTTCGGAGTGGAGGGCGGGATATAAATCCAATATCTTCTTCTTCTTCTTCTAGTCTTCACCCTGAGATCTGACAATATCTGCATGTATGTAAATACTGTCAACTTATGGCCAAGGGCTTTCAAGGCGAGTGAGAGGCAGAGGGGTTTGGCCATGGCCAATGCTCGCAGCAGTATAAGTGCAGTTAGTCAGAAATTGACTAACTGCACTTATACTGCACTTATGCTGCTGTGAGCATTGGTTCCAGATAATATGAAGTGAATGATCAGATGAAGGCTGACACCGAAACACGGCTTTGTAAACCTAGGGAACGTGTTAGCAGCTGCACCTTATATCAGCTACACGTATAAAGACATTGCCTTAATTTTCTGCAAAGTAACCTTGACTTCGTTGGCAACATCATCGCTGATTTGGAGAGGCTTTTGCACATCTATCAGGACTTTGCGCCTTCTGGAGTCTTCGTTCGGAGTGGACTCTTTCATTCAGTTGTAAATTGGCAATTGCCTTTATGTAAATGTGTGTTGTAAACTGCAAGAATCTTTGTTGCACATTATAAACGGTGTAGTGCTAAGCACTGAAGGTAATGAGACATCCTGCATATATCGCATCTCGGTTTCAGAAGTGTATCCTGCAAAGGGTTTCAGCATTGTTCAGAAACGACTTCACATAACTAATTTATTCTTTAGTAGAACACGGTTCTCTCCTGTTCCTAACCTCACTGTGTTTGTCCCTCTTGGTTTGCAGATCCTGTGAATTAGGCAGATCATAAGAAGGAGGGCAGGAAGGGTTGTGCCAGGGCTCAGGTCTCCTGGCTCCTTCTTACACACCCAGAGATCCTGGAGGGTTTGGGGCCATCTTTTGGGCACGGAGCAGGGGTCGCTGGCAGTGTTCCCTCTAAGCTCAGTTAGTGTGAGCTAGCTCACAGATTTTTAGCCTCCAGCTCACACCTTTTTGTCTTAGCTCAGGAAGGAGGACCCCCAGAGCACAATAATGTATGCAGTAGCTCACCACTTTAATACCAGTAGCTCACAAAGTAGAATATTTGCTCGCAAGACTCTGCAGCTTAGAGGGAACGCTGGTTACTGGAGTCCTGAGGGGAGGTCTTTGTGAATTTTCTGCATTGTGCAGGGGGTTGGACTAGATGACCCTGAGGTACCTTCTGACTCTATGATTCTGTAACAAATCCCCTGCTTGTTACATCATCATCATCATCATCATCATCATCATCATCATCATCATCATCATCATCATCATCATCGTTTCATTTATACCTCACCTTCCTCTTCAGTGCAGACTCAAAATGGCTTACATCATTCTGCCGCCTTCCATTTTATCCTCACAACAACCCTGTGAGGCTGCTTAGGCCGAGAGTGTGTGACTGGCCCAAAGCCACCCAGCAAGCATACATGACAAAGTGGGGGTTCGAACCTGGGCCTGCCAGCTCTTAGTCCAACACAACTGCTCCATTATGCTGGGTGGCCTGAGCACGACAGGGCGTATTAAGGAGTTATTATTTAAAGAAATGTGGGGGTATTTTTTTTTGGGGGGGGGGGTTATGATCAGTAAGAAAATGCTTCTGAACTTTAAACTGGAGAGCCAGTTTGGTGTAGTGGTTAAGTGTGCGGACTCTTATCTGGGAGAACCGGGTTTGATTCCCCACTCCTCCACTTGCAGCTACTAGCATGGCCTTGGGTCTGGCAGAGGTTGTCCTTGAAAGGGCAGCTGCAGGGAGAGCCCTCTCCAGCCCCACCCACCTCACAGGGTGTCTGTGGTGGGGGAGGAAGGTAAAGGAGATTGTGAGCCGCTCTGAGACTCTTCGGAGTGGAGGGCGGGATATAAATCCAATATCTTCTTCTTCTTCTTAAAAAAAAAAACCCAAAAGCTTCTATATCCAATTTCTGGCACTCAGAATTCACAAACACCAAGACACAGAGAGACTCTAGTGCTGGACAGGGTCACAGAGTGTTCTGTTCATTAGGAAGGAAAACCATTGTGTTCTTCCAAGTCTGACCTAGGAATGCAGCATGGTTCTGGCTCACAGTAAGATTTCATTGGGCAAGAGAGCTGGTAGGGTTGCCAATCCCCAGGTGGGGGCAGGGGATCCCTCAGTTTGGAGGCCCTCCCCCCGCTTCAGGGTCATCAGAAAGCGGGGAGAGGGGAGGGAAATGTCTGCTGGGAACTATTATTCCCTATGGAGACTTATTCCCATAGGGAATAATAATAATAATAATAATAATAATAATAATAATAATAATAATAATAATAATAATAATAATAATAATAAATTTATTTATATCCCGCCCTCCCCGCCTAGGCAGGCTCAGGGCGGCTAACAACAAGTTCAATAAAATTATACAATATATGATAAGTTTAAAACAACATTTAAATTATACAGTAATTTAAAACAACAATATCTAAAACCAGTTCCAGTTGTCCAATTGGAGAATTGATCCGGGGGTATCTGGGGCTCTGAGGGAGGGGGCTGTTTTTTGAGGTAGAGGCACCAAACTTTCAGCATAGCATCCAATGCCTCTCCCCAAAAGACCCCCCCCCCCCAAGTTTCAAAAAGATTGGACCAGAGGGTATATACATACATATATATATATATATGAGTCATCAGTGCTCTGTTGTCTGGAGATGAGGTGTCATTCTGGGGGATCCCCAGGTCCCACCTGGAGGCTGGCATCCCTACAGTGTCACTGTCTGTATATATAGGAGTCATCAGAGCTCTGTTGTCTGGAGATGAGGTGTCATTCTGGGGGATCCCCAGGTCCCACCTGGAGGCTGGCATCCCTACAGTGTCACTGTCTGTCCCTTGCAGGAGAGACCAAAACCATCCTGCTCGTCTTGGCCTTCGGCCTGGCCATGCAGGGCCCCTTCGCCAACATCGTGCGGAACTTCACGCGGTCTGCCGAGGCCGTGTCGTGCGGCGCTGAGCTCGCTCTGAACCAGACCACGGAGATGCTGCAGAGGGCCCGGCAGCCCCTGCTCAGTGAGACAGATGGTTTTATTTAATTCCTTCTTTGCTTCATTTGCACCCCATCTTTTCCCCCAGTGGGCGGCTTACGTCATTCACCTCTCCTCCATTTTCTCCTCACGACAACCCTGTGAGGGAGGTTAGGCTGTGAGGGTGTGACTAGGCCAAGGGCACCCAGCGAGCTCCCAGGGCAGGGGCATATTATTTGTTTGTTTGCTTGGTTCATTCATACCTGGCCTTTCTCCCCAATGGGAACCCAAAGCGGCTTATATCATTCCCCTCTTCTCCGTTTTATCCTCCCACAATCCTGTGAGGCAGGCTGGGCGGAATGTGTGACTAGCCCAGTCACTAGAGCCAATCGCCCGGTTTGGAGGCCCTCCCCCTGCTTCAGGGTCATCAGAAAAGGGGGTGGGGGGAGAGAAATGTCTGCTGGGCACTCCATGATTCCCTAGGGAGACCGATTCCCATAGGGAATAATGGAGAATTGATCCACGGTATCTGGGGCTCAAGGGGGGGGGTGCTTTTTGAGGTAGAGGCACCAAATTTGCAGTATAGCATCCAGTGCCTCTCCTCAAAATACCCTCCAAGTTTCAAAAAGAGTGGATTGGGAGTCCAGTTCTATGAACCCCCAAAGAAGGTGCCCCTATCCTTCATTCTTTCCAATGGAGGGAAAGCATTTAAAAGGTGTGTGGTCCCTTTAAATGTGGTGACCAGAACTCCCTTTGGAGTTCATTTATGTTTGTCACATCCTTGCTCCTGGCTCCACCCCCAAAGAAGCCCTCCCACTGCTGCCCCCCCTCAAGCACCAAGAATCCAGAGCATCACTTGCCCCAGACGGAGAGTTCCAACAATACGCTGCAGCTAATAGCCACTGACGGACCTCTGCTCCATATGTTTATCCAGCTCTTTGTTTCTGTGTTTCTATGATGGCCTTTCCGGTACTAGCTGCTAATAGTTCTTGTTCTAGTTGCAAATTTTACAGAATCGTAACAGGGAAAGGACATAACTGCTGTCTTAGAGGACAAGCTGGAAGATCCGTGAGGTGACCTCAAGGGGCGCTTTGAAATGGTTCAAGAGCAGCCACTGAAAAATAGTCTCTTGCATGGCGCAGTCCTAACCGGAAACAGTATCTCCTGCAGCTGCTCTCTAATCATTAAAAAAACCCACTCTAGAAACCCATCCACGGATCAGGCCTTGAGCCCCATGCCAGACAGGAAGTCCGAGCCCTCTAAGAGGAGACATAAGGCTGCAAGCACGTGGTTACGCCACAGGGATGGAAAAACATTCTGCGCATGCCCAGTGGACCCTTTTTAGGTTACTTTGCCTTCCTGAATTCTTTAGTTCGGCTGTGGACGCAAAAACGAGTTCCTACTCCCTATTAAAACCCAAGTTCCTGTTACCCTCTGCCCCGTGTTTCTGCCCAGATGCGTTACAGAAAATCAAGGATATCGCCAAGAAGGCCAAAGTGGTTGGAGACCGCGTCCGAAAGCTTTTCCGGTCTGTCATGGACTCTGTGCGGCATGTTGGTAATTTCTGGGAGCGGGAAGTGTTGGATTCTCTGGTTTTGTACACCCATTTTGTATATCTCAGTCAATGTAGCAGATTGTGCTAGGCTAGCCACGCAGCAAAGGTTTGGTACTGAGTGGGCGAGCGGAACTTAAAAAATTATGCAGAGCCAGTGGCCAGATTTAAAACTAAGAACTTAAGCAGGCCTCAGATTGAGCATATGAAGCTGCCTTATACTGAATCAGACCTTTGGTCCATCAAAGTCAGTATTGTCTTCTCAGACTGGCAGCGGCTCTCCAGGGTCTCAAGCTGAGGTTTTTCACACCTATTTGCCTGGACCCTTTTTTGGAGATGCCAGGGATTGAACCTGGGACCTTCTGCTTCCCAAGCAGATGCTCTACCACTGAGCCACCGTCCCTCCCCTTCAGCAACAGCAGCTCCTGAAACTTTCTGACAGTTCCCCCTCTTTCTCCCCACCTACCTTGTCCATTGAGTAGTGAGTGCAGCTGCATAACAACCTCTGGATTAGGAGAGCGGGCAGCCAGCCAGCCAATCACCAGGGGCTTTGCCACGCCCCCAGCAGCCCTCATTAACCCCTGGAGAAGCCCACACCACACTTTCTCCACTTCTTATGTGATTCTGGCTAAAATACACTGTGGCTAAAAGCCACTGGTGGACCTCTGCTCCATCAGTTCTTTATTTATTTGGAACTCCATTCTAGACATTCTAGATGAGAGATAGCCATAGGATCTATTCTAAAGTCACCTCAGGTAGCTCAACCCTTTTAACATTGTCCATTCCCAAATCTCCAGGAGTTTCCTAACCTGGATCTGGCAACCCTACCCCCTCACCCTGTGCCAGTGACCAGGCGGGACTTGAAACTCTATCTACGACCCATCTATTTGCCCTGCCTCTCCTTCCTTTCCTTGCCCTGCAGCTCACTGCCTCCGGAACGTCTGGTACTGGCTCCTGAACCTGGGCGAGGTGTGCAACCGGGAGCTGGGCACCCCCTATCGCAAGTGCGTTCGCATCTTTGACAATGCCCAGGACGAATGTGAACGGGCCATCCCTCTCCTTTACTTCCTCTGCTACATCGTTCTGCTCTTCAAGCCCCTCTGCGGCCTGGCGAACAGTGAGTGGAACCCTGGTGGCTGTTTTGTGGCCCGTTCCGTGGCTAGGCATGACCCCTGACCTCTGCTGCTAGGCCAGCCCCCGACAAGCTTGACATACACGCCCTCTAACATTGTACTCTTCAGCTTAATTTGCATTTAGGAGGAAAACAGCAAGACCTTGTCTACTTACAGGGGGTTCTTACCACAGAGTTCTTGGCAATTCCTAGAGCAGGGCAGGGGTGACCAAACTGTGGCTTGGGGGCCACGTGTGGCTCTTTAACACACATATCGTAGCTCTTGAAGCCCCCACTGCCCTGTCAGCCAGCTTGGGGAAGGCATGTCTCTCTTTAAATCACTTGTCCAAGCCAAGCCAGCCGGCAGCTTGCAGAATGCATTTAAAGTTAAAGTTGCTTTCTTTTCCCCTCCCCCTCCTCCATCTATTTGTCTTCCTTCCTTCCTTCCTTCCTTCCTTCCTTCCTTCCTTCCTTCCTTCCTTCCTTCCTTCCTTCCTTCCTTCCTTCCTTCCTACCTACCTACCTACCTACCTACCTACCTACCTCTAACATTTATGTCTTGCAGCTCTTATGTTAAGTAAGTTTGGCCACCCCTGGTTTATAGCATCCCGGAAGGTCATATCTGGGGGGAGGAGGAAAGGAAAGGTCCCCTGTGCAAGCACCAGTCGTTTCTGACTCTGGGGTGACGTTGCTCTCACAACGTTTTCACGGCAGACTTTTTATGGGGTGGTTTGCCATTGCCTTCCCCAGTCATCTACACTTCCCCCCCAGCAAGCTGGGTACTCATTTTACCCACCTCGGAAGGATGGAAAGCTGAGTCAACCTGGAGCCGGCTACCTGAAAACCCAGCTTCCGCCGGGGATCGAAATCAGGTAGCGAGCAGAGCTTAGGACTGCAGGACTGCAGCTTTAACACTCTGCGCCACAGGGCTCTTTTTTAGGGGAAGGAGATTTTCACACTGTTGCCGTTTTCCACGATTCCTCCCAGTTTGATATTACCTTTACATGCAGTGAGACACAGGCTGCTGGTTGCATCTGGGGTGGGAGGGTGGGGACATTGCCCTTTTAACGGTCTGCCTTTCTTTCCCACAGTCCTCCTCGTGTTTTGCATCATCCCCCACTATATCGTGCCTTTCCTACGCCGCAACGTCGGGGCTCGTGAGTGCTCTGGGGTCCTTTCTCACTCACTGGCCTCAAGCCAGAGAACCTGGCTGTGGTATGGGAGGGGATGGGATGGGGAGGCGGACTCGTATCTGTGAATGAGCCAACAAGCCCCCCCTCCCCCAACATTCCTGAATTCCTCCAAATGGAAATAAGAATATCACGTTCCTGGATCAGACCCAAATCCATTGAATCCGTGGATCCTGTTTTCAGTCTCAGCCACCCAAATATTTTTTGGGGAAACCCACAAGCAGGGCTTTTTTTTGTAGCAGGAATCCCTTTGCATATTAAGCCACACACTCCTAAGAGAAGCCATGTTGGATCAGGCCAATGGCCCATCCAGTCCAACACTCTGTACATGCAGTGGCGAAAAATCCCAGGTGCCATCAGGAGGTCCATCAGTGGGGCCAGGACACTAGAAGCTCTCCCACTGTTCCCACCCCCCAAGCATCAAGAATACAGAGCATCACTTGCCCCAGACAGAGAGTTCCAACAATATGCTGTGGCTAATAGCCGCTGATGGACATCTGTTCTATATTACCGTTTTCACACACAGCTTACCTCGCAGTCACAATCCTGTTCCCTCCGCAGCGTCCGGTAGGATTTCCCACCATCTGCGCCGGAGTTACAGGAAGTGCCGCAGCTTCTGCGTAGCAAACGTAAACTGGGTTTTAGCGGTTTACGTTTGCTACACAAAAGCCGCAGCACTTCCTGTAACTCCGGCGCAGATGGTGGAAAATCCGACCGGACGCTGCGGAGGGAACAGGATTGTGACTGCGAGGTAAGCTGTGTGCGAAAACGTTTATCCAATCCCCTCTTGACGCTGTCTATGCTTGTAGCCGCCGCCACCTCCTCTGGCAGTGAATTCCACGTGTTAATCAGCCTTTGGGTGAAGAAGGACTTCCTTTTATCCATTCTGCGGTATGTCCCCAGCACCTTGTGCCCACAGATAGACTGTCACTGCACGTGGAGATTCCATCTCACTCTAACAACTCCCGGCCAAACAGAACGGTCTTCTATATTTTTCTCAAAAACGTTCCCTGTCTTGCGGTCCTGGATCTGTGACCTTTCAAAATGCAAAGTTTATGTTTGGGGCAGTGCCCCACCCCCACCCTGATTCTCATCCTCCTGCCTACTCCCAGCCATCTCCAGAGTGCTCAACCGCATCCGCCGCGAGTTCGAATTCAACATCACCACCTTCCACCATTACGACGTGACCGTCAACGCCAGCAAGAGCCTCTCCCAGGTGGCCTTTGACATCATGGAGGATGTCTCGCTGCGCTTGCAGCCGGTGAAGGAAGCCGTGGGGCTCTTTGGCTACATGTCCACTTTGGTAATTCTTTACATCTATGTCAAGTAAGTCAAAACGCAAGAGCAGTGAAATGCCGTAACTTATAGCGTTAGGCTTCCCAATCCCCAGGTCCCAGCGGGGGATCCCCCGGTTTTACAGGCTTCCCCCTGCCCCCAGCCAGCTGGCCAGAGGGGGAAGCCCCCGTCTATTATTCCCTATGGAGAATGATTCCCATAGGGAATAATAGGGAATTGATCCACGGGTATCGGGGGCTCTGGGGGGGCTGTTTTTTGAGGTAGAGACACCAAATTTTCAGTATAGCATCTAGTGCCTCCCCCCAAAATACCCCCCAAGTTTCAAAATGATTGGACCAGGGGGTCCAATGTTATGAGCCCCAAAAGAAGGTACCCCTATCCTTCATTATTTCCTATGGAAGGAGGGCATTTAAAAAAGTGTGCTGCCCCTTTAAATGTGATGGCCAGAACTCCCTTGGAGTTCAATTATGCTTGTCACACCCTTGTTCCTGGCTCCACCCCCAATGTCTCCTGGCTCCACCCCCAAAGTCTCCTGGCTCCACCCCCAAAGTTCCCAGATATTTCTTGAACTGGACTTGGCAACCCTATATAGCGTCACTGTTCACTCAAGGAACATTCCTGTCTTGTCAGTGCTGGATGAAACCCTGTGGAGGCCCCTGGGCAGTCAAAATCTTGCCCCCCCCCTCGCAAATTATCTCAGAGTTTGGAGCGTCCGCCCTGCCGCCTGCGGCCCCTTCTGCAGCCTGCAGGCCCCTTCTCCAAAGCCCTTTTGACAAAGCTGCAGGGGAAAGGCAGAGAGAGGCAGACTTGGTGATGACGCCAGCATCAGCTGCACCAGGCAAGTCGGGCAGAGAGTGGCTCAGTTGCTGGCTGCGTGTGCAGGCTGGGAGGGCTGCAAGCAGGGGGGAAATAGGGTTGCCAAGTCCAATTCAAGAAATATCTGGGGACTTTGGGGATGGAGCCAGGAGACATTGGGGGCGGAGCCAAGATCAAGGCTGTGACAAGCATAATTGAACTCCAAGAGAGTTCTGGCCATCACATTTAAAGGGACAGCACACCTTTTTAAATGCCTTCCTTCCATAGGAAATAATGAAGGATACGGGCACTTTCTTTTGGGGCTCATAGAATTGGACCCCTTGGTCCAATCGTTTTGAAACTTGGGGGGGGGGGTACTTTGGGGAGAGGGACTAGATACTATTCTGAAAATTTGGTGCCTCTACCTCAAAAAAACAGCTCCCCCAGAGTATGCTGTTCAGGTGTTGTTCAGGTATGTATCTGTAAGTTCAAAACCTACTTTTATTTATTGACATTCATTACAGAAATCCCATGGTCAATGCTTTGAGCCTAAGACTCAGGGGAAAACATGAAATGGCTGGGCATTGTGAGCTTTTGTGCTGGTCAGCCAGTGGGGAAAATAGAGGCTTTGTGCTCTAGGTTAACTGAGCAAGCCTGGCAAAGCGAGCTGTGATGCAGAAGGAAGGAAGAGAGAGAAAAGGAAGCAGATGACAGTGAGTTGCTTGCAGGCCTGATAGCAGCCCTCTGGGGGCCTAATCCGGCCCTCGGGCTGCACATTTGACACCCCTGACCTAGAGCATCCTTGACAAGTGTTTGTCCAGCTGCTGCTTGAAGACTGCCAGTGATGAAAAGCTCACCATCTCACTAAGAAGCCAATTCCACTGCTGAACTACTCTTACTGTAAAACACTTTTTCCTAATATCCAGCTGGTACCTTCCCACCCTTAATTTAAACCCATTACTGTGAGTCCTCTCCTCTGCTGCCAACAGGAACTGTCCTCCTCTAAGTGACAGTCCTTAGTCTCCAGGCCCCTGATCATCCTCGTTGCTCTCCTCTGCACCTGCTCCGTTCTGCCCACATGCTTCTTGAAGTGAGGCCTCCAGAACTGTGCACAGCACTCCAGATGTGGCCAGATCAATGTGGAGTGCAGTGGGGCTAGGACATCTTGTATATTGGATGTTACGCCTCTGTTGATACTCTCCAAGACTGTATTAGCCTTTGTTGCTGCTGCATCACACTGACTGCTCATATTTAGCTTATGATCTACCCATACCCCAAGATCTTGTTCACACACACTGCTGTCCAGAAGTGCGTCCCCCATCCAGTATGCATTTTTTTCATTTTTGTTACTCAGAAGGAGAACCCTGCACTTAACTTGGCTGAATTGCATCTTCCTCACAAGATGAAACGTTAAAACTGCCACCCTTGGTAAAACTAGGCCAGCCTGTGATAAAAGTGAATGGCGGGGAGTCATAAACCTGCAGCCCCCACACAAAACAAGCCAATTCAGAAAAGTTTGAGGAGCAAACAGAAATATAAAACGAGTTGGCTTTTCCAAATCAATACAGCCTAAAAGTCAAATGTTCTTTAATAAATAAACAACATATCGATAATCTGCAGAGCCTGCCCTTTGTAAGCCATAACAGACCCGTCAACCATACAAGACTAAACATGATTATTTGCTACGTAACCTTTCTGGTTTTGGTCCGGCCGGCAATCATACCATCTTAAGCTGGCGATACATCTGCATTTTTATAAAACAGCATTTGTTGTTGTTCAGTCGCACAATCAAGTCCGACTCTTTGCAACCCCATGGACAAAGTCACGCCAGGCCCTCCTGTCTTCCCCCATACTCCAAAGTCTGTTCAAATTTGTGTTTGTTACATCGGTAACGCTGTCCAGCCATCTCATCTTTTGCCGTCCCCTTCTTCTTTTGCCTTCTGTCTTTCCCAGCATCAGGATCTTCTCCAGGGAGTGTTCCCTTCTCATTGGGTGGCCAAAGGATTTGAGCTTCAGCTTCAGCATCTGACCTTCCAGGGAACAGTCAGGGTTGATTTCCCTTAGGACTGACTGACTGGATCTTCTTGCAGTCCAAGGGACTCTCAAGAGTCTTCTCCAGCACCACAGCTCGAAAGCATCTATTCTTCTGCACTCGGCCTTCCTTGTGGTCCAGCTCTCATAGCCATACATTACTACTGGGAATACCATCGCCTTGACTGTACGGACTTTTGTAGGCAGGCTGATGTCTCTACTTTTTTTTATACTGCCCAAGTTCAGCATAGAACGACACAAAAAAGCAACACATGTAAAAGAGTGCAAAAGAGGCAAGATTCAGGCCATGGAATTAAAAAAAAAAAAGATATTTAAATAGGCTGCTAAAAGGTTAAACATTGAATTTAAAAGCAGGGCAAATGAAAAGGTTTTGTTCTAAAGCCCAACAGTATAACAGAACACATTGGGGGCTTTCCCCCTCCCGGGTTCATTGATTGGACCTGTGAGTTTGTTGCCTTGACCTTAATCCCTGGCACATGTGCACTTGAATTGAAGAAGAAGAAGAAGATATTGGATTTATATCCCGCCCTCCACTCCAAAGAGTCTCAGAGCGGCTCACATTCTCCTTTACCTTCCTCCCCCACAACAGACACCCTGTGAGGTGGGTGGGGCTGGAGAGGGCTCTCACAGCAGCTGCCCTTTCAAGGACCACCTCTGCCAGAGCTATGGCTGACCCAAGGCCATTCCAGCAGCTGCAAGCGGAGGAGTGGGGGAATCAAACCCGGTTCTCCCAGATAAGAGTCCGCACACTTAACCACTACATCAAACTGGCTCTCTATTGGATTGGGACCACAGTGCATTAGGAAAAGGGGAATAATGGAGCGCCCAGCAGACATCCCCCCCACTTTCTGATAACCCTCAAGAGGGAGGAGGGCCTCCAAACTGGGGGGTCCCCTGCTCCCACCTGGGGATTGGCAACCCTAATTGTGAGCCAGGCCTCCCTTCTTCGGAGGCACAGGAGTGTAAATCTATAGGCTCCGTTAAATACCCAGCAGGGAGAACTGTACAGAGAGAGGCGGATGTAAAAGAAGATCGGATCAAAAGGGAAATTGGACGCTGTGGACGAGCAACAGCTGAGCAGAATAAACTTTGGATGGAATGGCTATTAAATGTAACGCATGGATTTTGCTCTGTATCTCTAGTAGCAGTCGATTGCCCTGAATTTTGTAGGCATTAAATTTTGGGGCGGAGGCATAAACATTTTTCATCCGAGCAACGCTGGCTCGAAGGTTTCAGGTGCTAGAGACAAATGACTTTAGCCCACCCCTCCACCCCACCCCTCCACCCCTTTGGTGAGAAGTCATCTTTATTAGGGCAGCCTTCACTGTAGGGTTGCCAATCCCCAGGTGCGGGCAGGGGATCACCTGGTTTGGAGACCCTCCCCCCCCGCTTCAGGGTCGTCAGAAAGCGGGGGAAGGGGAGGGAAATGTCTGCTGGGAACTCTATTATTCCCTATGGAGATTTATTCCCATAGAAAGTCATGGAGAATTGATCCACGGGTATCTGGGGCTCTGTGGGGGGCTGTTTTTTGGGATAGATGCACCAAATTTTCAGTATAGCATCTAGTGCCTTTCCTCAAAATACCCCCCAAGTTTCAAAAAGATTGGACCAGGGGGTCCAATTCTATGAGCCCCAAAAGAAGGTGTCCCTAGCCTTCATTATTTCCTATGGAAGGAAGGCATTGAAAGGTGTGCCTTCCTTTTAAATGTGATAGCCAGAACTCCCTTTGGAGTTCAATGATGCTTGTCACAGCCTTGATCTTGGCTCCACCCCTAATGTCTCCTGGCTCCACCCCCAAAGTCTCCTGGCTCCACCCCCAAAGTCCCCAGATATTTCTTGAATTGGACTTGGCAACCCTACTTCACTGTGACAGGGGCTATGGCTTGCCTTGGTACTCCCACCACCGATCCCAGATAGGGCTGCCAATTCCCGGTTGGGGCAGGGGACCCCTCGGTTTGGAGGCCCTCCCCCCGCTTCAGGATTCTTAGAAAGCGGGGGGGGGGAATGTTTGATGGGCACCTCATTATATTCTATGGAGACCAGTCCCCATAGGATATAATGGAAACTGGTCTCCGTAATGAGGTGCGGGCCCTGCGGAGTCTTGCTCAATCCCGTAGGGCCTGCAAGACTACTCTCTTTCAGCTGGCTTCTCTTGATGTGGATCCTAGCCTATTATATACGGTCATTGTAAATTACAAGAGGAGACCATCTAGGATATAGCACCTGAAAATGTTAGAATTGAATTAATCGATGGTTTTAATTATAATGTTTTTAATGTAATAGCAAATATTGTGAACTGTATAGTGTATGATATGTTTTATTATTGTAACCTTGTATTTATGCCATATTTTGTGAGCCGCCCTGAGCCTGCTGCGGCGGGGAGGGCGGGATATAAATAAAATATTATTATTATTATATTATTATAATGGAGAAGTGATCTGTGTGTATCTGGGGGCTGTTTTTTGAAGTAGAGGCACCAAATTTTCAGCATAGCATCTGGTGCCTCTCCTCAAAACAACCCCCAAGTTTCAAAGAGATTGGGCCGGGGTTCCAATTCTATGAACCCCCAAAGAAAGTGTCCTGATCCTCCATTATTTCCAATGAAGGGAAGGCATCCCTTTAAATGTGATGGCTAGAACTCCCTTCTCACCTGATGTAGCCAATCCTCCAAGAGCTGACAGGGCTCTTCGTACAGGGCCTACTGTAAGCTCCAGGAGGACTGGCTACATCAGGGGTGTGTGGCCTAATATGCAAAGGAGTGCCTGCTAAAAAAAAACCCTGCATAGAATAAATGTCAAATGTTTGAGAAACACAAGACATGAATGTCAGATGTTTGAGAGCTGCAAGGAAGGAAGGAAGGAAGGAAGGAAGATGAAGGGAGGGAGTTGTGGAAAGAATGCAATTTTAACTTTACATGTATTTTCCAAGCTGTTGACTGGCTTAGCTTGAAGAAGTGATTTAAAGAGAGAAATGCCTTCTCCAAGCTGGCTGACAGGGTGGTGGGGGCTTTGAGAGCCAGACAATACGTATGAAAGAGCCACATATGGCCCCCAAGCCACCGTTTGGCCATCCCTACTCAAAACATTATTAAATCTCAGACCGGAGAAGGTACACATCTTCCCTCTAGCACACATTCATGTCAACGCGCTCTCATGAATGCTAAGGCACCATGTGGTGTGCAGCCACCCGCTTTTGCACCCTGTGACAGCCGAGCCACTTTTTGAACGTATCATTAAGACAGATCATTTTCTCTCTCATCGACCTTTCACCCCAAGAACCAACACCCTCTCGGCTTTTCAATCAGCGGTGGAGAGGCTATTGTGCGGCAATCGTTCCGATCTTTTCAGAGCCGAGCAGGAACGTTTCTATTTAGCCAGCCTTCCCCCCCTCGTGTCAGATCGCCGGGAGCGTGCCGCGTTTGATACGGCTCGGAAGTGCAGCGTTCCCTTTTGTTGCCGCGTATGAAAAGAGTTCCATTAGAAGGCTGCCGAAACCGATTGTGAGGCGCCCCACGGAAGCAATGAATCAAAAGGCAGGATAAAAATCTTTTTCGGGAAATAAAAGCCCCCAAGAAAGCGAACAGGCGAGAGAGTCAAGCCTGGTAGAATTTATAACACCGGGCAGAATGGGGAGGGTGATTCTTGAGATGAATATTGGAGTGTTACAAAAAAAAACAAACACCCAAAACTTGTTGATCTTTGCTCTTGAAAAATTGGCGGGAAGGGCTTTTTTTTTATATAGCAGGAACTCCCTTGCATGTTAGGCCACATACCCCTGAGGTAGCCCATGTCAAACTCATTTGTTATGAGGGCCGAATCTGACATAAATGAAATCTTGTTGGGCCGAGCCATGTCGGGTTGGGCCGGCCAATGTGTTTACTTATTTAAGATTAGGTAGCAGAGATATAAACGTTATAAAGGACAAACACAATTATTTAAAAAAAAAAATCTTAAAATAAAACATGCTTTTAAAGGTGATTTCTTTGTATCTCTCTCATGGGATCCAGGGAAGTGGGCAAAGGAAGCTCTGGCTCTTTCCTTTCTTTCCCATCCCAGGGGACCAGGAGGGGGAGGAGCCTCAGCCAATAGAAAGAAGAGAGGCTTGGCTCAGTAGCTCCACTGTGTGATTGTGAGAGCCTGGCAAAGCAAGCTATTCCTCCCCAAGGGAGGAGCCTCATTCAATGGAGAAAACAGAGACAATGGAGCAAGTCTGGCAAAGCAAGCTGTGATGCAGAAGGAAATAAGAGAGAGGAAGAAGGAAGCTGATGACAGCCAGTTGCTTGGGGGCCTGATAGGAGTCCTCCGGGGGCCTGACTCAGCCTCCAGGCCACATGTTTGACACCCCTGGTTTATAGGGCTCTTACTACAGAGCCTACTGTAAGCTCTTGGAGGATTGGCTCAATCGGGGGTGTGTGTGTGTGTGGCCCAGGGCTTTTTTTGAGCAGGAACGCACAGTAACACAGTTCCAACTGGCTTGGTGTCAGGGTGTGTGGCCTAATATGTAAATGAGTTCCTGCTGGGCTTTTTCTAAAAAAAAAAAGCCCTGGTGTGGCCTAATATGCAAAGGAGTTCCTGCTACAAAACAAACAAAAAAAAAGCCCTGGATCGTCTATCTCCCGCAGGGCTCTTCTCTACCGGAAGTGTTACTTGCACGAAGACAGCTTCGACAATATCTACATCACGAAGCAGTTCCTAGAAATGGACGCCATGCGGCGGAAGCAGAAGAGAGACACTGTCCTGCCGTTGTCTGCCACGGAGAGCACAAAATACATCCGCCCAGGTAGGCAAAAGGTTGCCAGCAGGGTTGGTGTCGGCATACTCTAGGGCTGCAGTGCCAACCTGCAAGCGGTGGCTGGGAGTCTCCTGAGATTACAACTGATCTCTGAGTGACAGAAATCAGTTCCTCTGGAGAAAATGGCTGCTTTGGAAGGTGGATTCTGTGGCACTGTACCCCGTTGGGGTCCTTCCCTCCAGAAGCCCCGCCCTCCCCAGACTCCACCCACAAATCTCCAGATATCAGGATGGGATTGGAGAAACTTCTGGAGCAGAGGTCCATCATTGGCTATTAATCACAGTTTATCATTGGAACTCTCTGTCTGGGGCAGTGATGCTCTGTAATCTTGGTGCTTGGGGGGGGCACAGTGGGAGGACTTCTGGAGTTCTGGCCCCACTGGTGGACCTCCTGATGGCACTTGGGTTTTGGCCACTGTGTGACACAGAGTGTTGGACTGGATGGGCCTTTGGCCTGTTCCAACATGGCTTCTCTTATGTTCTCATGTTCTTATTTCCCAAACCAAGTGAGCAACCCTAACCAGACTGGGATGGCTTAACATTCATTGAAAAGAAGTGGGGAGGTCTGTAAGACCCCCTGAGACACAGGTCAGAATATAGAACATCCTCCAGAGTCCCCTTCTTCCTCGCCTGGCTTGAGCTGAGCCTCAGAGAAAGAGAGAGAGAGAGAGAGAGAGAGAGGAAGTTCTAGCGCACCGTAGGCCCTCTCTCTCCTCTAGTCAGCTTCCTCTCTCCACACCTTGCAGTAGCAGTCTGGTCGCCAGCCTCCAGGTGGGACCTGGAGATCTCCTGCAATTTAAACTGACCAGGGCTTTTTTTGTAGCAGAACTCCTTTGCATATTAGGCCACATCCCCTGATGCAGCCAATAGGGTTTGATTCCCCACTCCAACCAATTGGGTTTGATTCCCCATTCCTCCACTTGCAGTTGCTGGAACGGCCTTGGGTTAGCCATAGCTGTCTCAGGAGTTGTCCTTGAAAGGGCAGCTTCTGGGGGAGCTCTCTCAGCCCCACTCACCTCACAGGGTGTCTTGTGGGGGGAGAAGATATAGGAGATTGTAAGCCGCTCTGAGTCTCTGATTCAGAGAGAAGGGCGGGGTATTTATTTTATTTATTTATTTATTTAGTAGGCTTATATTCCGCCTTTTCCGGTAAACGAGCTCAAGGCGGATCACAACATATAAAAAAACAATTAAAACCTACATATCAAAGTTAAAACACCAAATTAAAATTAGCAGTAAAAACAATAAATAAAACGCACCACCAGCGGACAGGGCACAGCATATCAATAACCAGTTATAGGCCCGCCTTAAACGATGGTAATAACAATAGGATAGCACTGTAATAAACCATGATGTTACCACAAGGGAGGAAAATGATGGAATAAAAGGCGCCCACTGCCTCAACAATAAATCTGCAGTCTTCTTCTTCTTCAGTCCTCCAAGTGTTTACAGGGCTCTTCGTACAGGGCCTACTGTAAGCTCCAGGAGGATTGGCTACATCAGGGGGCGTGGCCTAATATGCAAAGGAGCTCCTGCTAGAATTCCATCCCTGGGCCACACACTTCTGTAGCCAATCCTCCAAGAACTTACAGGGCTCTTCGTACAGGGCCTACTGTGAGCTCCAGGAGGATTGGCTACACCAGGGGGGCGTGGCCTAATATGCAAAGGAGCACCTGCTAGAATTCCATCCCTGGGCCACACACCCCTGATGCAGCCAATCCTCCAAGAGCTTTCAGGGCTCTTTGCACAGGGCCTCCTGTAAGCTCCAGGAGGATTGGCTACATCAGGGGGACGTGGCCTAATATGCAAAGTGTCCCTGCTACAAAAAAAAAAAAGCCCTGCAACTGATCTCCAGACTACAGAGATCAATCAGTTCCCCTGGAGAAAATGGCTGCCTTGGAAGGTGGACTCTATGATATTCTAGCCTGCTGAAGTCCCTCCCCTCTCCAGCCCCACTCTCTTCAGGCCCCACCCCTGAAATCCCAGCCTGGAGCTGGGAACCCGATACATACCCCGAGGAGGGTCAGCTGCCAGGGCCCACTGCTGTTGACGCCCCATTCATTTATTTGCTCCACCGTGCCCCCAGCTGTGCACACTGCCCTGTAGAAGACGAAGAAGATTTCTGCCCTGCCCTCTGCTAGCCAAAGGAGTCTCAGAGCGGCTTACAAATCTCCTTTCCCTTCCCCTCCCCACAACAGACACCCTGTGAGGCAGGTGCAGCTGAGAGAGCTCTCCCAGAACTGCTCTTGAGCAGAACAACCTTGAGAGAACTTGTGGCTGACCAAAGGTGTAATGTACTGAGTGACGAGACGTGTTGAAGGCAACATGCTTTATTAGCGAGTACATCACAAGAGGGAAACGCAGGCCGGGTCCCGATTATATACATCCCCCGGAACAACCCTCCGTCTGGCCAGTTAAACTTCCCGCCACAGATCTTGATTGGCGGAGCGTATTTGCGAGCTACGTCCGGGGACCAGTGGACTTCCACTGGTCACCTCTGTAGCGTTCGCTGTGTTGTAACTTCGGGACTGAAGTGCAAGACACAACACTCCTCCCCCCCTTAGTTCAAGACACGTGTAGGGCTTCCAGCACTTGCTTCCGCCGCTTGTTGCTGTTATCAAATAGGAAGGCTGCCAGGCAGTGGTCCCAATCTCCCTGTACACGGCGACCCAGGGCCTCTTTAGTGGTGCGCACCATGCGCTCTGCTTGGCCGTTGGTGGCTGGATGGAAAGGGGCGGACTGAATGTGCTGGATGAGGTACCTATTCAAGAACTCCTGGAATTCCCGGGAGGTGAAAGCGGTTCCATTGTCTGTGACGAGTAAATCACAAGAGAGTAAATCACAAGAGAGGGAAACGCGGGCCGAATCCCGATTATATACATCGCCTGAAACAACCCTCGGCCTGGCCACGCCCCATCCTGGCCAGTTAAACTTCCCGCCACAGATCTTGATTGGTGGAGCGTATTTGCGAGCTACATCCGGGGACCAGTGGACTTCCACTGGTCACCTCTGTAGCGTTCACCGTTGTAAAGTACTGGGGTCGATGCAGTAAGAGACCAGAGTCGGAGAGTGATTTCAGCAAGCTTTACTTCAGGAACACAACACAGACTGAGCTCTATTCAAACCTCCTGCTCCTTTATACAATTCTTGCCCCCTTCTGATTGGACCTTAACTATGTACATGGATTGGCTATTTACAGAGGCCTAAGGGCCTATCAGGGTACAGTATGAGCCTAGATGTTGATTGGCTACATATGTTTCAATCCTTCCCCTGATTGGACACGCTTAGGCCTTCTCTGGAACCCTGGTGTGGAGTACAAGCTTGGCTTGTTCAGCTTCCCTCCAAAAGTAACAGTTCCCTCCAAAAGTAACAGTTCTCCATTTGAACCTAGGACACAACAGCCCTGTTGTAACTTCAGGACTGAAATGCAAGACACAACACAAGGTCTCATCAGCAAGTGTATGTGGAGGAGTGGGGACTCAAACCTGGTCCTCCCAGATAAGAGTCGCCGCACTTAACCACGACACCAAACAGGCTGCAGACAAGGCCGAACACGGGCAGGGGAATAAACACACGGGGAGATGGAGGGGGAAGGGAAGGAGGGTGTGGGAAGGGCTGGTGGGGGAGGAGTCCGTAGGATCTCTCTGCCCAGGATCCCTTGAAACCTGGAACTGGCCCTGGTTGCCAATGCCCAAATGAAGCTTGGAGACCTCTTGGAATTAGAACCAATCTCCAGGTGACAAAAGACAGACCTTCTGAGGGAAAATGGCTGCTTTGTGTGGACTCTTATCTGGGAGAACTGGGTTTGATTCCCCACTCCTCCACTTGCAGCTGCTGGAATGGCCTCGGGTCAGCCATAGCTCTCGCAGAGTTGTCCTTGAAAGGGCAGCTGCTGGGAGAGCCCTCTCAGCCCCACCCACCTCACAGAGTGTCTGTTGCGGGGGGAGAAGATACAGGAGATTGTGAGCCGCTCTGAGTCTCTGATTCAGAGAGAAGGGTGGGGTATAAATCTGCAGTCTTCTTCTTCCATTCATCTCTTGCCTTGAAAAACATAAGCACGTTGCCACTTGAAAGCACACCATCATCTTCACCGTAATCCAACTTTCTATACAATTCCTTACGAAAAATTAGTATAAATCAGAAGATTCTGCGCTTGCTCATAAATACTTTGTCTTTATTTAATTTAGAGACACAGCATCTTTAGTGGTAGAAAATACTGTCAGCTCACAGACAATTTATAACAATCCCTGTAGGATTTTCAAGACAAGAGACAGTTTTCGGTTTAGGGGTTAGGTTAGGGTTTATAGTTTCGGGTTAGGCTATGTTAGGGTTAGGGTCAGGTTTAGGATTAGGTTAGATTAGGGTTAGGCATGGGGTTAAGGTTCACAGCTTTTGTCTGAAGGCCTTTTTCTTTCCTCGGAATGATATGATATGTCTATACCTGTAGCTCTCAGCTTAAATGAGCTTTTCAAAACAAGCTGGCTGACCCCTCCCTAGACTGCTCGAGCCCCAAACACTCTTAGCTGTTACCAAAGCAAAACGCTCGGCGATCAGGTTAAACCAGTTCTGCTGAGTCTCAAAAAGTGAGTTCTTTCTTCCTTAATCCCAGAGGATTAAGCACCTCACTGTACGGGGAAAGTTCCCTGCAGTGAGAAAACTAGCATCACAGCGAGAAGAGTAGTCGAGACCCCTGACGTGCTCATTTTCAACACGTAGGGAATTGATTTTTTTTTTTTCATGTGGAGAAACCTTCAATCACGTCAGGATTGGATTAACAATTAGGCAAAGGAGGCACTGGCCTTTAGGGGCCCCGGGCTGGCTTTTACCCTCTTTCCCCCCACCCACCCACCCCCCGTTTGCAGCCCTCCCAGCCTCCACGCACAGCCACCAACTGAGCCGCTCTTTGCTCGACTTGTCTGGTGCGGCTGCTGCTGGCGTCGTCTCCAAGTTTACCTCTCTCTATTTCTTCCCCACAGCTTTGTCAAAGGGGCTTTTGAGAAGGTGCCTGCAGGCTGCAGTGGGGCAGGTACTCCGACTCTGAGATAATTAGCGAGGGGCTCCCCAAGATGTTGACTGCCTGAGGGCCTCCACAGGGTTTAATCTGGCACTGAGTCATGTGAGCTCCCCCCTCCCCCATCTGAAGTGGCTGTATCTTGCCTCAGATTGACCACATTGAGGAGAACCGGTTCGACTCCGACACAGGGGTTGTTGTCATAGTGATTCTTGGACCCTGGGCCAAAGTTCAAGATCAGACCTCAGAACTGCATGAATGCACGAAGCTGCCTCATACTGAATCTGATCTCCCTGAAGGTCAGTCTTGTCTACTCAGACTGGCAGCTCCTCTCCAAGGTCTCAGGTAGAGGTCTATCCCATCTTCTGATAACTGGTCCTTTTAACTGGAGATGCCGGGGATTGAACCTGGGACCTTTTGCATGCCAAGCAGAGGCTCTACCTCTGATGCACAGTCCCTACTCAGACAGGCAGCGGCTCTGCAGGGTCTCAAGCAGAGGTCTTTCACATCACCTCTTACCAGGTCCTTTTGACTGGAGATGCCAGGGATTGAACCTGGGACCTTCTGCATGCCAAGCAGATGCTCTGCTACTGAGCCACAGCCACTACTGAGACCGGCAGCAGCTCTCTAGGGTCTCAGGCTGATGTCTCCCACATCACCTCCCGCCTGGTCCTTTTAACTGGAGATTGAACCCGGGACCTTCTGCACTCAAAACAGAGGCTGTTCCACAGCTCCTATTCAAACTGGCAGCGGCTCTCCAGGGTCTCAAGCGGAGGTCTTTCACATCACCTCCTACCAGGTCCTTTCGACTGGAGATGCTGGGGATTGAACCTGGGATCTTCTGCGTGCCAAGCAGAGGCTTTCCCACTGAGCCATGGCTCTTTCCCATGGCTCTCCAGTGTCTCAGGGTGAGGTCCTTTCCATCACCTCCTGCCTGATCCTTTTAACTGGAGTTGCCGGGGATTGAACCGGGGACCTTCTGCATGCCAAGCAGATGCTCTACCGCTGAGCCACAGCCCTCCTTACTACCAGCCCTGCCTCCAGTGCCAAGTAAGGAGCAGTCATCACCCCGTACGAGGCAAGCAAGAACCACCTCTGCTGCTAGAAGCCAGCTGCCCACGCCCCAAGACAGGGCAGATGCAAATGGTAGCAGGAGCCTGCTCTTCTTCTTCCTCCCCCCCCTCTTTTGGGGGCTTGGCCATGGGTAGTTGCCCCCCCACCAAGGCTTCATTTATAGGAGGAACTCCTTTGCATATTAGGCCGCACACCCCTGATGTAGCCAATCCTCCAAGAACTTACAGTAAGCCCTGTAATAAGAGCCCTGTAAGCTCTTGGAGGATTGGCTACATCAGGGGTGTGCGGCCCAGGGATGGAATTCTAGCAGGAGTTCCTTTGCATATTAGGCCACACCCCCCTGATGTAGCCAATCCTTCTGGAGCTTACAGTAGGCCCTGTACGAAGAGCCCTGTAAACTCTTGGAGGATTAGCTACGGGGTGGAATTCTAGAAGGAGCTCCTTTGCATATTAGGCCACGCCCCCCTGATGTAGCCAATCCTCCAAGAGCTTACAGTAAGCCCTGTAAGAAGAGCCCTGTAAGCTCTTGGAGTGTTGGCTACATCAGGGGGTGGGGCCTAATATGCAAAGGAGTTGCTCCTGCAAAAAAAGCCCTGCCCCCCACAAGTGTGGAATCCAGGGCAGCTGTCCTTGTTTCCTCTCGGCTAAAACTGCCCCAGTTCCAACATCCCACATTTTTGTCCTCACGCAGCCTCTTTCGTATTACCCCGCCACGAACGGCTCCGCTACACCCTGGCGTTGTCCTCCATCTTCCGCCAGCTCATCATCGTGGTCCTCCTGATCGTTGGCGATTATTCGGTCTTCTGGCTTTTCGACCTGGTGCGGTATCAGCTGCATGGCGAAATAGTTGCCAGGGGTAAGTCCGGCCATGGGCTGGGGAAAGGAGGCATGCCAAAGGAGGCCCCGTCAAAGCTGGTCCACATTCTTGTGTTCTGCTAACCAGCCCCTTTCCCTTGAAGACGAAGAGGAAGATGATATTGGATTTATATCTCGCCCTACACTCTGAATCTCAGAGTCTCTGAGCGGCTCACAATCTCCTTAACTTTCGCTCCCCCCCCCCACTGTGCAGGGCTGGATTAACTATTAGGCCAACTAGGCACTGGCCTATGGGCCCCCACACCTTTAGGGGCCCCAGGCCAACTCCCTCCCTGGTTTCCCCCCTGCTTGCAGCCCTTCCATCCTGCACACGCAGCCAGCAACTGAGCCGCTCTTTGCCCAGCTTGCCTGATGCAGCTGCTGCTGGCGTCATTGCCAAGTTTGCCTCTCTCTGCCTCTCCCTTGAAGTTTTGTCAAAGGGGCTTTTGGGAAGCGGCCTGCAGGCTGCAGTGGGGCCAGCAAGGCAGGCGCTCCGACACTGAGATAACTCAAAAGGGCCCCCATGAGATTATGACTGCCTAGGGACCTCCACGGGGTTTAATCCGGCACTGACCCTGCGAGGTAGGTGGGGCTGAGAGAGCTCTCACAGCAGCTGCCCTTTCAAGGACAAAACCTATGAAAGCTATGGCTGAACCGAGGCCATTCCAGCAGCTGCGAGTGGAGGAGTGGGGAATCAAACCCGGCCCTTCCAGAGAATAGTCCGCGCATAAGATAAGACCAGAGAGACCTTTTTCTCCCTTTCCCATTGTACTTGAAGTCAGGATCATCCCATGAAGTTGATCGGAGGCACCCAAGGATATATTTGTTTGCTGAGCGACTGATTACATTGTGGGATTCAGTGCCAATGGACAGTGAAGATCCTAGGGGTGCCAACCTCCAGGTGGGACCTGGGGATCCCCTGGAATGACAGTTCATTTGCATACAGAGGTCAGTTCCCCTTGAGAAACGTTACCCTGTGAGGTAGATGGTGCTGAGAGAGCTCTGACAGAAGCTGCCCTTTCAAGGACAACACCTACAAGAGCTATGGCTGACCCAAGGCCATTCCAGCAGGTGCAAGTGGAGGAGTGGGGAATCAAACCTGGTTCTCCCAGATAAGAGTCTGCACACTTAGAGCTATGGCTGACCCAAGGCCATTCCAGCAGGTGCAAGTGGAGGAGTGGGGAATCAAACCCGGTTCTCCCAAATAAGAATCCGCACACTTAACCACTACACCAAACTGGCTTTCTGCATTGGGTAACAGTGCTATCAAGAAAGAAGAAGAAGATATTGGATTTATATCCCTCCCTCCACTCTGAAGAGTCTCAGAGTGGCTCACAATCTCCTTTCCTTTCCTCCCCCATAACAGACACCCTGTGAGGTGGGTGGGGCTGGAGAGGGCTCTCACAGCAGCTGCCCTTTCAAGGACAACCTCTGCCAGAGCTATGGCTGACCCAAGGCCATGCTAGCAGGTGCAAGTGGAGGAGTGGGGAATCATACCTGGTTCTCCCAGATAAGAGTCTGCACACTTAACCTCTACACCAAACTGGCTCTCCTTTTTTCTATGCTCCCCTCACACAGCCCCTGTGACGATGACCATCAGTGTGACCGGGACGGGCTACTCGGGCGAGATGTACCGGGACATGGTTTCAGCGTTTGATGTGCTGCAACGTGGGAACATCAGCGTTCTGTCCAAGAAATGCCGCTTGCACCCCTCAGAGCCTGATTACGGCGGCTACGTCATTATCGGTAAGCACCGGTGTGTCAACAAGCACAGATCAAGTCTTCTCTGAGAGCTGGTGCGGCAAAGTGGATGGAGCGTTCGACAAGGATCCTGGGCGACCTAGGTTCAAATCTCCACTTCTGTTGTGGAAGCTCACTGAGTGATCTCACACTCCCTACTTCACAGGGTAAAACAAAGTAAGAGACAAGTAGCACCGTTAAGACCAACAAAGTCATATGAACATATGAAGCTGCCTTCTACTGAATCAGACCCTTGGTCCATCAAAGTCAGTATTGTCTTCTCAGACTGGCAGCGGCTCTCCAGGGTCTCAAGCTGAGGTTTTTCACACCATTTTGCCTGGACCCTTTTTTGGAGATGCCGGGGATTGAACCTGGGACCTTCTGCTTCCCAAGCAGATGCTCTACCACTGAGCCACCATCCCTCCCCTGAAGTCTTATTCAGAATGTAAGCTTTCGTGTGCTAGAAGCACACTTCCATCCTATTGTCTGATGAAGTGTGCTTCTAGCACACGAAAGCTTACATTCTTTGTTCTACTGCTTTTACTGCTTCAGACCAACGTAGCTGGCCAGCTGGAACTGCTTCACACTTCCTTCATAGGGAAAGTGTTCCAACCCTTTAGTCCTTCTAGTTGCCCTTGTCTGCGCTTTCCCCAATGCTGTAACATCTTTTTTGAGGTGCAGTGACCAGAATTGCACACTGTACTAATGAGGCCGCGCCATCGATTTACACTGGGGCGTTATGAAACTGGATGGTTTGTTTTCAATTCCCATATTTGATAGGAACAAGGGCGGAATTCTAGCAGGCGCTCGTTTGCATATTAGGCCACACCCCCTGATGTAGCCAATCCTCCAAGAGCTTACAAGGCTCTTTCTTGTAAGCTCTTGGAGGATTGGCTACATCAGAGGGGTGTGGCCTAATATGCAAACGAGCGCTTGCTAGAATTCCACCCCTGGATAGGAGCATACCTGAGTCCAGCTTTGGGATGACTGAAGCTAGTATTTTCCACACGGGGAAGAGCGTCTGCTATGCTAGCTGGAGAAGAATGTGGTGGATCTTTAAGACAGGAGGAGTATATCTTGTGGACGGTGGAAGTGCACATCAACTGAAAAGGGCATTACGAAATCTCTTGAAAATTCACCGTGTTGATTTCAGAGTATTAATTAATATCCTTCTCTAGAAACTAGCTCGAGGCTTGCAAATATACATTGTTCTGTAGCGGGCCCTTGTGGTCAAAACCGGAATAGCATGGCAGATGAAATGCACTAGTGAGAAACAGCAGGCACGGTTGTCACGAGGAGATGGATCCAGGGTTTTTCGTGTTTCATTTCATTTCACATTTTATTTATATCCCGCCCTCCCCGCCGAAGCAGCTCAGGGCGGCTGTGTTTGTTTTATATGCTCTTGCACAAGAGCATATAAAAGTAGTGAGCCGTAGATGTGTAAGAGATCACAGGAAGTTCTTCAGCCCAAGAGTCATTAGCAGGTGGAATTTTCAGCCACAGGAAGTGGCGACGGCGACAAGGTAAGCTGCAGTACTCCAGACCAAGCTCTGCTCACGACCTGAGTTTGATCCCGGCGGAAGCTGGGTTCAGGTAGCTGGCTCGAGGTTAACTCAGCCTTCCATCCTTCGAGGTCAGTCAAATGAGCACCCAGCTTGCTGGGGGAGGGGGGGGGAAGCGTAGATGACTGGGGAAGGCCATGGGAAACCACCCTGTAAAAAGGCTGCCAAGAAAACGTCATGATGTGGCGTTATCCCATGGGTCGGTAATGACTCCGTGCTTGCACCTTTACCTTTTTATAGATGGAATACTTCGTCTGGGGCAGCAATGCTCTGTATTCTTGGCGCTTGGGAGAGGCAACAGTGGGAGGGCTCCTGGCGTTTCAGCCCCGCTGGTGGACCTTCTGATGGCGCCTTGTTTTTTGGGCACTGTGTGACAGAGTGCTGGACTGGATGGACCACTGGTCTAATCCAACATGGCTTCTCTTACATTCTTATGTTCTCTTAGCCACAAAGTATAGATGGAAGACTCTGGGGCGGTGATGCTTTGTCTTGTTGGTGCTTGGGGGGCAACAGTGGGAGGGCTTCCGGAGTTCTGGCCTCACTGCTGGACCTCCCAATGGCACTTGCGTTTTGGCCACTGTGTGACACAGTTTGGTGTAGTGCCAGTTGGAGAGCCAGTCTGGTGTAGTGGTTAAGTGTACGGACTCTTATCTGGGAGAACCGGGTTTGATTCCCCACTCCTCCACTTGCACCTGTTAGAATGGCCTTGGGTCAGCCATAGCCCTGGCAGAGGTTGTCCTTGAAAGGGCAGCTGCTGTGAGAGCCCTCTCAGCCCCACCCACCTCACAGGGTGACTGTTGTGGGGGAGGAAGGTAAAGGAGATTGTGAGCCGCTCTGAGACTCTTCGGAGTGGAGGCGGGATATAAATCCAATATAAATCCAATATCTTCTTCACAGAGCGTTGGACTGGATGGGCCATTGGCCTGATCCAACATGGCTTCTCTTATGTTCTTATGGCCCCTGTGTGACACAGAATGTTGGGCTGGATGGGCCTCTGGCCTGATCCAACATGGCTTCTCTTATGTTCTTAAGAGCTGAGGTCTGTCAGTGGCCATTAGCGACAAGGTGTAGATGGAACACTATGTCTGGGACTCTGTATTTTTAGTGCTTGGGGGGCAACAGTGGGAGGGCTTCTGGAGTTCTGGCCCCACTGCTAGACCTCCTGATGGCACTTTGGTTTTGGCCACTGTGTGACACAGAGTGTTGGACTGGAGGGGCCATTGGCCTGATCCAACATGGCTTCTCTTATGTTCTTGCTGCATTGGAGGCAACAATGGGAGGGCTTCTGGAAGTCTGGCTCTGCTGGTGAACCTCCTGAAGGCACCTGGGTTTTGGCCACTGTGTGACACAGAGTGTTGGACTGGAGGGGCCATTGGCCTGATCCAACATGACTTCTCTTATGTTCTTTTATGTTCTTGGTACTTGGGAGGCAACAGTGGGAGGGCTTCTGGAGTTCTGGCTCTGCTGGTGGACCTCCTGAAGTCACCTGGGTTTTGGCCACTGTGTGGCACAGTGTTGGACTGGCTGGGCTATTGGCCTGACTTCTGGTCTTATGCCTCCTGAAGCTCTCCAAGGAAGTGCCCCCTCTTCCCTCTTCAGGAACTCCCTTCCACAGAGCCGGACCCATGGAAAAGCCCCTGGGCTCTGCTCAGTGCCAGATAGGACATCCAAGGTGGTGGGATAGCCAAGAATCTACCCCCGCACACAAGCACAATACAGGAAATCCAGAGGTGACATGATGGTTGCTTTGTTTCTCCTCCTCCCCAGGTCTCATGTACGGAGCTTGTTTATTCATTGCCGTCTGTGGAAGCTATGTGCAGCGTCTGCGGCGGGCCGTGTGCGCCTGGTACTATCCCTCCCGTGAGCAGGTGAGAGGATACAACCCCCCCTCCCCAATCCACCAGTCCTGCAATGGGCTGAAATTTTGCCCAGGTCTGATTGGCTAGTGACTGTTCAGTGGCTTGTTCCCTTTTCTGTTTGGGCTGCAGTCAAAGGCAGGCTGGGCATTATAACCAGTGGGGAATTTCCTGGTGGGCCAAAGACCGCCCCCCTCCCAACTTGGGCCAGTCCAGTACAGGTAGGAAGGGCCACATATGTCCATGGAAAAGGGGGGGGGGGCTTCTAGCCAGCATGAGCAACAGGGCTTCTCCTGGCTAAGAAGAGCCTGCAAAGGGCGCCCAACCCAGCCAAGTGAGGTGCAGGGATGGCTGACTCCTCCCTCCCTCTTTTGTGGGGACAGGGCCTGGATAGACCAGGGGAAGGGCCCTTATCCAAGGCTGTTTTTGCTCCAAGTCTTCCCTTGCCTGCATCATGCAGTTTGGCTTGCTGACCTGAGCTATTCATTGTAACCTTGCACTGCTTCTGCAAAAAAAAAAAAAAAAAGTTGCTTTCTACCCCAATCTTTACTACCTGAAGGAGTCTCAAAGCAGCTCAGAATTGCCTCCCCTCCCTCTCCCCACTTGATCAGATTCAGACCAGAGGTCGGTCTTGTCCATCATCCTGTCCTCACACAGTGGCCTAAACCAGTTTCTCTGGAGGGCCAAGAACAGGGCAGAGAGGCTGAGGCCTTCCCCTCATAAGAACGTCAGAAGAGCCCTGCTGGATCAGACCAGTGAGGGTCCATCTAGTCCAGCATCCTGTCACACAGTGGCCTCAACCAGTTCCTCTGGAGGGCCAACAACAGGGCAGAGAGGCCGAGGCCTAAGAACATCAGAAGAGCCCTGCTGGATCAGACCAGTGAGGGTCCATCTAGTCCAGCCTCCTGTCTCACACAGTGGCCTCAACCAGTTCCTCTGAAGGGCCAACAACAGGGCAGAGAGGCTGAGGCCTTCCCCTCATAAGAACATCAGAAGAGCCCTGCTGGACCAGACCAGTGAGGGTCCATCTAGTCCTGCATCCTGTCTCACACAGTTGCCTCAACCAGTTCTCCTGGAGGGCCAACAACAGGGCATGGAGGCTGAGGCCTTCCCCTCATAACAACATCAGAAGAGCCCTGCTGGATCAGACCAGTGAGGGGCCATCTGGACCAGCCTCCTGTCTCACACAGGGGCCTCAACCAGTTCTCCTGGAGGGCCAACAACAGGGCAGAGAGTCCAAGGCCTTCCCCTCATAAGAACATCAGAAGAGCCCTGCTGGATCAGACCAGTGAGGGTCCATCTAGTTCAGCCTCCTGTCTCACACAGTGGCCTCAACCAGTTCCTCAGGAGGGCCAACAACAGGGCAGAGAGGCTGAGGCCTTCCCCTCATAAGAACATCAGACGAGCCCTGCTGATTCTGAATCAGACCAGTGAGGGTCCATCTAGCCCACCATCATGTCTCCCCCAGTGGCTTCAACCAGTTGCCCTGGAGGGGAGGGCCAAGCATACGGAGAGCAGAGGCCCAGGCCTTCCTTTGATTCTCTTTGTGGGAGGAATCGGATGTTTTTTTAAACCAGATTTTCCCTTCTCCTCCCCCCAAAGAAGCCATATTTAAAAATAAACTTGTCTCATTGCAAAGCTTCTTATTCAACGGGTGATGGTGGAAATTGCTGCAATCTAACTTATGGCAACCCCTCACAGAGTTTTCAAGGTAAGAGACGTTCAGAGGTGATTTTCCCTTGCCTGCCTCCGCACAGCAACCCTGGACTTCCTTGGTGGTCTCCCATCCAAACACTAACCGGCGCCAACCCTGCTTAGCTTCCAAGATCTGATGAGATCGAGCTGGCCAGTTTGGTGTAGTGGTTAAGTGTGCGGACTCTTATTTGGGAGAACCGGGTTTGATTCCCCACTCCTCCACTTGCAGCTGCTGGAATGGCCTTGGGTCAGCCGTAGCTCTCGCAGGAGTGGTCCTTGAAAGGGAAACTTCTGGGAGAGTTCCCTCAGCCCCACCCACCTCACAGGGTGTCTGTTGTGGTGGAGGAAGGTGAAGGAGATTGTAGGCCACTGTGAGACTCTGTCCTTGAAAGGGTAGCTTCTGGGAGAGCCCTCTCAGCCCCATCCACCTCACAGGGTGTCTGTTGTGGGAGAAGAAGATAAAGGAGATTGTAAGGCGCTCTGAGACTCTGATTCAGAGAGAAGGACAGGGTATAAATCTATGGTCTTCTTCTGGGTCAGGGCATACAATTTATAGAAAGAGAGAATTATAACTCCAGGCAGGGCCCTGCAGGGGTTGGCCCCACCTCCTCTAGAGCCCTGCGTCCTGTGTCGGGCAGCTTCTGCCACTCATACAGGACTCCCTGCCCATAGGAGAGAATCTGCTACCTCTACAACACCATCCTGACCCGAAGGACAACTTTACTGAGCGCTGTGCTGAAGGCCGTGAGGAGGAATTCGGCTAACGGAGGTCACACCAACCTTTTCCTCATCTTGGGTGCCAAGTAAGTTGGAGATTGTTTTCCCAGGCTGGCAGCAGTTAGGCACACCTCTCCTCTAGATAGGGCTGCCAAGTCCAATTCAAGAAATATCTGGGGACTTTGGGGGTGGAGCCAGGAGACTTTGGGGGTGGAGCCAAGATCAAGGCTGTGACAAGCATAATTGAACTCCAAAGGGAGTTCTGGCCACCACATTTAAAGGGACGGCACACTTTTTCAATGCCTTCCTTCCAAAGGAAATAATGAAGGATAGGGGCACCTTCTTTTGGGGCTCATAGAATTGGACCCCCTGGTCCAACCTTTTTGAAACTTGGGGGGTATTTTGGGGAGAGGCACTAGATGCTGTACTGAAAATCTGGTGCCTCTACCCCCCAAAATAGCCCCCCCCCTGGAGCCCCAGATAGCCTCAGATCAATTTTCCATGATTTTCTATGGGAATAAATCTCCATAGGGAATAATAGAGTTCCCAGCAGACATTTCCCTCCCCTCTCCCCGCTTTCTGACGACCCTGAAGCGGGGGGAGGGTCTCCAAACCGGGGGATCCCCTGCCCCCACCTGGGGATTAGCAACCCTACCTCAAAAAGTCATCTTTTGTCAGACTCCATCTGGAATAAGTTTTCTATTCTTTATGGTGTTTAACAACTTCAACAACTTCAACAGTTTGGTATCGCGCATTGTGGCTGTCTCCGGTGACCAATGTTCCCTCTAAGCTGATATAGCGTGAGCTAGCACGCAGTTTGTAGCCTCTGGCTCACACATTTTTGCCTCTGCTCAGGAAAAATGGCCCCAGAGCAAACTCATTTATGCAGGAGGTAACAACTTGAATGCCAGGAGCTCACAAAGTAGAATTCTTGCTCACAAGTAGAATTCTTGCTCACAAGACGGACTAGATGGCCCCTCATTGGTTTGGTCCAGCAGGGCTCTTCTTGTGCTATTATGAGGGGAAGGCCTCGGCCTCTCTGCCATGTTGTTAGCCCTCCAGAGGAACTGGTTGAGGCCACTGTGTGAGGCAGGATGCTGGACTAGATGGACCCTCACTGGTCTGATCCATCAGGCTCTTCTGATGTTCTTATGAAGGGAAGGCCTTGGCCTCTCTGCCCTGTTGTTGGCCCTCCAGAGGAACTGGTTGAGGCCACTGTGTGAGGCAGGATGCTGGACTAGATGGACCCTCACTGGTCTGATCCATCAGGCTCTTCTGATGTTCTTATGAAGGGAAGGCCTTGGCCTCTCTGCCCTGTTGTTGGCCCTCCAGAGGAACTGGTTGAGGCCACTGTGTGAGACAGGATGCTGGACTAGATGGACCCTCACTGGCCTGATCCAGCAGGCTCTTCTGATATTCTTATTGGGCAAAGGCCTTGGCCTCTGTGCTCTGTGGTTGGCCCTCCAAGGAACTGGTTGACGCCACTGTATGAGGCAGGAGGCTTGACTAGATGGGCCCTCACTGGTCTGAACCTGCAGGGCTCTTCTGATGTTCTTATGAGGGGAAGGCAGCCTCTCAGCCCTGTTGTTGGACCTCCAGAGAACTGGTTGAGGCCACTGTGTGAGACAGGAGGCTGGACTAGATGGACCCTCACTGGTCTGATCCAGCAGGGCTCTTTTGATGTTCTTATGAGGGAAGGCCTCAGCCTCTCTGCCCTGTTGTTGGCTCTTCAGAGGAACTGGTTGAGGCCACTGTGTGAGGCAGGAGGCTGGACTAGATGGACCCTCACTGGTCTGATCCAGCAGGGCTCTTCTGATGTTCTTATGAGGGGAAGGCCTCAGCCTCTCTGCCCTGTTGTTGGCTCTTCAGAGGAACTGTTGAGGCCACTGTGTGAGACAGGAGGCTGGACTAGATGGACCCTCACTGGTCTGATCCAGCAGGGCTCTTTTGATGTTCTTATGAGGGAAGGCCTCAGCCTCTCTGCCCTGTTGTTGGCTCTTCAGAGGAACTGTTGAGGCCACTGTGTGAGACAGGAGGCTGGACTAGATGGACCCTCACTGGTCTGATCCAGCAGGGCTCTTTTGATGTTCTTATGAGGGGAAGGCCTCAGCCTCTCTGCCCTGTTGTTGGCTCTTCAGAGGAACTGTTGAGGCCACTGTGTGAGACAGGAGGCTGGACTAGATGGACCCTCACTGGTCTGATCCAGCAGGGCTCTTCTGATGTTCTTATGAGGGGAAGGCCTCAGCCTCTCTGCCCTGTTGTTGGCCCTCCAGAGGAACTGGTTGAGGCCACTGTGTGAGGCAGGAGGCTGAACTAGGTGGACCCTCACTGGTCTGATCCAGCAGTTTCTTCTGATGTTCTTGTCAGGGGAAAGACTCAGCCTCTGTGCCCTGCTGTGGGCTGTCCAGAGGAGCTTGTTGGCTTCTGTGTGAAACAGGATGCCGGACTAGGTGGACCACTGGTCTGATCCAGCAGGGCTCTTGTTAACATAAATTATTCACCTTGATCTTGCAGCGCAGTCTCTTTCTCAGCGTGATCTGCACTCTCATGCTCATTTGTGTAATTAAGTCTGGTTTTGCCCATCATGGGAAGGGGTGAAGCTGCCATTAACCCTGCCCAATGCAACAGCTCTTGCAACCAACTTTTTGGCTGGCGGGACTGCTGCAGGCGTTTCCCACACGCTTTCCAAGAGATCATCCCAACCATAAGGACTAGAAACACGGCTGGTTCAGCAACCTTTCTGGCTTCTGAGAGGTCAGCAGGCATAGTGCAGGCTGTCCCTCCCAAGTATATCTTCACCATCACCCCCTGGACTAAACAGAATTGTAATATGTATGAATTTGTGAACAGCTGATTAAATCTGCATCAATTGAAAGCAGTTATGGGTTTGATTCCCCACTCCTCTTCTGCATGCAGCCCGCTGGGTGCCCTTGAGTTAGTCACGAGTTCTCTTAGAGCTGTTCTCTCAAGAGGAGGACAAGGAGGAGGAGGAGGAAGAGAAGATGATGATGATATTGGATTTATATCCTGCTCTCCACTCCAAATGTCAGAGACTCAGAGCGGCTTACAATCTCCTATATCTTCTCCCCCCACAACAGACACCCTGTGAGGTGGGTGGGGCTGAGAGAGCTCTCCCAGATGCTGCCCTTTCAAGGACAGCTCTGCACAGTGCTGGATTTAACCTTATGGAGGCCCCTGGGCAGTCAAAATGTTGAGTTAGAATTGCAGATTTATACCCCACCCTTCTCTCTGAATCAGAGACTCAGTGCAGCTCACAATCTCCTATATCTTCTCCCTCCACAACAGACACCCTGTGGGGTGGGTGGGGCTGAGAGAGGTCTCCCAGAAGCCCTTTCAAGGACAACCTCTGCCAGGGCTATGGCTGACCCAAGGCCATTCCAGCAGCTGCAAGTGGAGGAGTAGGGAATCAAACCTGGTTCTCCTGGATAAGAGTCCGCGCACTTCACCACAACACCAAGAGTGATTGTAAGCGGCTCCAAGTGAAGGGTGGGTGGGGCATAAATTCAACCCTTCTTCTCTCTGAATGTCCTTGCCTCCCAGTCCCAGAAGTCAGCCATTACTTCCAGGCACATGCTTGAGCGCGCGCACACACACACACACAATACAAGAAAGCAGAGGTATTCCTTCTTCCCTTCCACGCAGGGCTGGCGCGTGGAAGTAAGCAGCTGCCTGGGGTGCTACCCTGCCCTGGGGGCACCACCAGGCTCCCCCTTACTTCCCCTTGCCTTTGCAGAGCTCTCCTCCAAGCCTGCCTCGAAGGCAGGCACGGAGGAGCCGTACGCGGTGCAGTACACTCTTCAGAGGCTTCCCTGGAAGCCCCTGAAGAGCGCACTGCTTTAGCAGTGCCCATTGTCTTTTGGGTAAAAAGTGGCCAAGGGGCGCCTTCCCATTGCACTCGGTGCAATACGAAGGCGCTGCTCAGCCACTTTCAACCCCAAAGTGGCCGGGCACAGCTAAAAGAGTGCGCTCTTCAGAGCCTTCAAAGGACTTCTTCTCCCGAAGGGTGATTAACACGTGGAATTCACTGCCACAGGAGGTGGTGGCAGCTACAAGCATAGGCAGCTTCAAGAGGGGATTGGATAAACATACGGAGCCGAGGTCCATCAGCGGCTATTAGCCACAGCGTATTGTTGGAACTCTCTGTCTGGGGCAGTGAAGCTCTGTATTTTTGGTGTTTGGGGGGGGGGGCACAGTGGGAGGGCTTCTAGCTGCACTGGTGGACCTCCTGATGGCACTTGGTTTTTTTGGCCACTGAGTGTTGGACTGGATGGGCCACTGGCCTGATCTAACATGGCTTCTCTTATGTCTGGGGCAGTGATGCTCTGTATTCTTGGTTCTTGGGGAGGCAACAGTGGGAGGGCTTCTAGGGTCTCTGGCCTCACTGGTGGACCTCCTGATGGCACCTGGGTTTTGTGGCCACTGTGTGACACAGAGTGTTGGACTGGATTGGCCGTTGGCCTGACCCAACATGGCTTCTCCTATGTCCTCTTATGTTCTTATAAAGAGCGTGCTGCGGGGGAAAGTGGCGGCACGGCAGCACTCTTGTGCACCGCCCGCCGCTCCCTCATCCCCCGCTCACTCGGTCTGTGCGATGACATCACTTTCAATTTCAACAGAGGGCGTTTGGGGGGGGGAGGAGATAGGGTTCCCAAATCCCCCGCTAGGCCTGGAGACTCCAGATTTGGAGCCTCCTCCCCCCGCTGGCCATAAAAGGGAAAGCGGGGGGAGGGGAGGGAGGAGAACGGCAGCCAGAGCTCTTCCGTTTTCTCAGGTTGCTTCCCGCCCCCAGTCAGCTGGCCGGTGAAGGGAGGGGAGCCCAGCCACGCCCCCAAAGGACCATGTGCCTTTGCACCTCCGGAGGTGAGTGAGTTCTGTCCCCTGCATCAGATTTCCCAGAAACGGGGGGGGGGGGGTGGAGGGGGTGGAGAGGGAAACGTCTTCTCATAGGGTATAATGGGGAATTGATCTGGAGGTTTCGGGGGCTCTGGGGGAGCTGTTTTTTGAGGTAGAGGCACCAAATTTTCAATATAGTATCTAGTGCCTCTCCCCAAAGTATCCCCCAAATTTCAAAACGATTGGACCAGGGGGTCCAATTCTATGAGCCCCAAAAGAAGGTGCCCTTATCCTTCATTATTTCCTATGGAAGGAAGACATTTAAAAAGGTGTGCTGTCCCTTTAAATGTGATGGCCAGAACTCTCTTGGAGTTCAGTTATGCTTGTCACACTCTTGTTCCTGGCTCCGCCCCAATGTCTCCTGGTCCACCCCCAAAGTCTCCTGGCTCCACCCCCAAAGTCCCCAGATATTTCTTGAATTGGACTTGGCAACCCTAGGAGGAGAACATGGTGCAGGGGTCTGCCGGGGCTGCTTCCCTGTAACAAGGAACGCCTCTGCATGGCGGCCCTTGGCTTCCTTGGTGGCCTCAGATTCAGCAGGCGCTCACAGAAGCAATGCTCCTGAACCTTTCTGAGGATTCCCCCTCTTCCTCACCACCTCCCTTGTCCATTGAATAAGAGGTGCAGCTGCATAACAATCCCTGGATTAGGAGAGGGGGCAGCCAGCCGGCCCCCAGGAGCTTTGCCTCACTACCAGCGGCCCTGGTTAACCCCTGGAGAAGCCTGCGCCACCCTTTCCCACTTCTTATGTGATTTTGGGTGACAGGTGGCTTTTGACTGGGGGGCGGCCCAGAAGAGCGAGGCCTGCTTGGGCTGGCTGGATCTCTGGCCAGCCCAAGCAGGCCTCACTCGCCCGGGGCTCTCCTTTCTCGAGCTTTGCCACCTAGGGCTTTTTTTGTTTGTTTTTAGAGCAGTTGTGTACAGGAACGCAGTTCCGGCTGGCTTGGTGTCAAGGGGTGTGGCCTAATATGCAAATGAGTTCCTGCTGCAAAAAAAGCCCTGTATGAAACAATGATGATGTCAGATGGAGTGGCCTAACGTGCAAAACAGTTCCTGCCGGGCTTTTTCTATTATAAAAAAGCTCTGCTGCCACCTATTTTCCTACAAAACGACCCCCGGCCAACCCCATTGGCTTCCAAGACCTGACGAGATCAGATCCAGGACAGGATTCATCAGAAGAACCTTTGTAGTTGACCTCCAGATATATTAATCGATTGATCTGGCCCAGCCCTCCTGCGGAACAACGGTTCGCCCTACCCCAGGGCTATTACCAAAAACGAAAGCTGAGCTTCTCCGACTGAACTCTGTTCCCAAAACTGTCCTCTGGAGTCCTGGAAAATCACACATGCGAAGCTGCCTTATGCTTCCCTTGGTCCATGAAGGGAAGTGTCGTCTACTCAGACCAGCAGCAGCTCTCCAGGGTCTCAGGCTGAGGTCTTTCCCATCCCCTCAAGCCTGATCCTTTTAACAGGCACTGCTTGAGATTGAACTAGGACCTTCTGCATGCACATAACATAAGAGAACATAAGAGAAGCCATGTTGGATCAGGCCAATGGCCCATCCAGTCCAACACTCTGTGTCAAACAGTGGCCATAAGAACATAAGAGAAGCCATGTTGGATCAGGCCAGTGGCCCATCCAGTCCAACACTCTGTGTCACACAGTGGCCATAAGAACATAAGAGAAGCCATGTTGGATCAGGCCAATGGCCCATCCAGTCCAACACTCTGTGTCACACAGTGGCCATAAGAACATAAGAGAAGCCATGTTGGATCAGGCCAATGGCCCATCCAGTCCAACATTCTGTGTCACACAGTGGCCATAAGAACATAAGAGAAGCCATGTTGGATCAGGCCAATGGCCCATCCAGTCCAACACTCTGTGTCACACAGTGGCCATAAGAACATAAGAGAAGCCATGTTGGATCAGGCCAATGGCCCATCCAGTCCAACACTCTGTGTCACACAGTGGCCATAAGAACATAAGAGAAGCCATGTTGGATCAGGCCAATGGCCCATCCAGTCCAACATTCTGTGTCACACAGTGGCCATAAGAACATAAGAGAAGCCATGTTGGATCAGGCCAATGGCCCATCCAGTCCAACACTCTGCGTCACACAGTGGCCATAAGAACATAAGAGAAGCCATGTTGGATCAGGCCAATGGCCCATCTAGTCCAACACTCTGTGTCACACAGTGGCCATAAGAACCTAAGAGAAGCCATGTTGGATCAGGCCAATGGCCCATCCAGCCCAACACTCTGTGTCACACAGTGACCATAAGAACCTAAGAGAAGCCATGTTGGATCAGGCCAATGGCCCATCCAGTCCAACACTCTGTGTCACACAGTGACCATAAGAACATAAGAGAAGCCAATGGGCATTCAATGTTCCCTCTAAGCTGCAGAGTTTTGTGAGCAAAAAAATTCTACTTTGTGAGCGACTGGTGTTAAAGTTGTGAGCTTCTGCATTAATTGCTATGCTCTGGGGCTATTTTTTATGAGCTAAGACAAAAATGTGTGAGCTGGAGGCTACGAATCTCTGAGCTGGCTCACGCTAACTCAGCTTAGAGGAAACATTATCATCTTCCCTGATAACACACATATATGCAGCTGCTTTGACTGTTGGTCCATCAGGGGCAATATTGTCTACTCAGAGTGGCAGCAGCTCTCCAGGGTCTCAGGCTGAGGTCTTTCCCATCTCCTTTTAGCTGGAGATGCCAGGGATTGAACCTCAGACCTTCTGCATGCCAAGCAGAGGCTCTGTCACTGAACCACAGCCCCTCCCCACCCTGAGTCCTTCAAGGGTCGTATTGCCTGCTCAGACTGGCAGAAGCTGTCCAGGTAGAGGTCTTTTCCCATCACCTCCTCCTTGAACCTTTTAACTGGAGATGCCAGGGATTGAACCTGGGACCTTCTACATGCCAAGCAGAGGTGCTTACCACTGAACCGCGCCCCACCTTCAGTCCATCAAGGGAAGTATTGTCTACTCAGACTGCCAGCAGCTCTCCAGGGTCTCAGGTGGGGATCTTTCCCCATCACCTTCTGCCTGGTCCTTTTAACTGGAGATGCCGGGGACTGAACCTGGGACCTTCTGCATGCCAAGCAGAGGCTTTTCCACTGAGCCACAGCTCCTCCTCAAACTGGGACAGGGGCCCAGAGCCGGCCTACTGTAATGTCACCCTCATTTCCCTTGCAGGATACCTGTGCTGGGCTGGATCGTCAAGAGGCTCGGCATTCACGAGTCTTCCTGCATGGGCTGTGGAAGCGTCCGTGAAGGCACAGCCAGTGAAGATTTTGTCACCTGCAGCACACCAGGTTGCCGAGGTTAGAAACTGGAGGGCAGGAGAGGCTGGGCGAATGTGGGATGAAAGGGTATAAAGCAGGGATGGCCAACGGTAGCTCTCCAGATGTTTTTTTGCCTACAACTCCCATCAGCCCCAGCCATTGGCCATGCTGGCTGGGGCTGATGGGAGTTGTAGGCTAAAAACATCTGGAGAGCTACCGTTGGCCACCCCTGGTATAAAGGAAGGGAAAGCAGGGAGGAGCTGGGACTGGGTAGAGGGAATGGAGATAGAGCAGCCCTCTCCAAATCTCTGCCTTTACCTCTGTGTAGAGGGTGGGTTGGGTGGGTGACAAGAAGACCCACAGGTAGGGTTACCAACCTCCAGGAGGGGTGTGTTTTTAAAAAGGCGTAATGGGTAGAGTGTCAAACTTGGATCAGGGAGGCCTGGGTTCTAATCTCCACACCTTTGTGACACTCATTCCCAGGGCTTTCTTTGTAGCAGGAGTCCTTTTGCTATTAGGCCACACACCCCTCATGTAGCCAATCCTCCAAGAGCTTACAGGACTGTTCTTTGTTGGCCTTAGGGCTGCTAGCCCGGTGGAAAACAAGGCAGCACAGGGAGCCCCCAGCTCTTCATGGCCGGATTAAGGGCTGCTGAGAGCAGGGGGTGGGGCTGGCTGCCCACCTACCCGCCCAACTTTCAAAATCTGCACGCCCACCCACCCAATTCTGCACAGAGTGCTTCAGTTGTCAACAGCTTGCCGGCGCCGCTACCTGCTTGTTTGGTGTAGAGCCAGTTTGGTGTAGTGGTGAAGTGTGCGGACTCTTATCTGGGAGAACTGGTTTGATTCCCCACTCCTCCACTTGCAGCCTCTTGGAATGGCCTTGGGCCAGCCATAGCTCTTGCAGGAGTTGTCCTTGAAAGGGCAGCGTCTGTGAAAGCTCTCTCAGCCCCACCCACCTCGCAGGGTGTTTGTTGTGGGGGGAGACGATATAGGAGATTGTAAGGCTCTCTGAGCCTCTGATCCAGGGAGAAGGGTGGGGTATAAATCTCTAGTTCTTCTCCTGCTTCATGTGCTGAGGCAATGGGGGTGAGGGGTCCCAACGGGGAGGGGGGAGCCAAGGCTTGGAGAGGGGGCCCATAAAATCCACAAGGAGGTGGAGCTCTCTGGGCCCCATAAGGCGCTACGGGTCTGAATCCAACCCCCTGCTCTTAAGATGCTGAGTTTCAGTAATGCATGTGGTCTCTGACAGGCCCGGCGCTAGAGCTTCCTGCGCCCCAGGCCGGATCCTGCTCCTCCACCCCTCCACGGCTAAATTTGCATGCACCAGTGACGTCACGATGTCACTGGCACACACCCCAACTTTGCGAAGTCAGGATGGCAGCGGGGGCGGGGCATGGGGAGAGGGGGTTCCTCATGGAATGGCCTCAGGTCAGCCATAGCTCTGGCAGAGGTTGTCCTTGAAAGGGCAGCTTCTGTCAGAGCTCTCTCAGCCCCACTTATTTCACTGCCACAGGAGGTGGTGGCAGCTACAGGCATAGCCAGCTTTAAGAGGGGATTGGATAAAAATATGGAGCAGAGGTCCATCAGTGGCTATTAGCCACAGTGTATATATATATGTGTGTGTGTGTGTATGTATGCATGTATGTATATGTACACACACACACACATATATTGGCCACTGTATGACACAGAGTATTGGACTGGATGGGCCATTGGCCTGATCCAACATGGCTTCTCTTCTGTTCTTATGTGACACAGAGTGTTGGACTGGATGGGCCATTGGCCTGATCCAACATGGCTTCTCTTCTGTTCTTATGTGACACAGAGTGTTGGACTGGATGGGCCATTGGCCTGATCCAACCTGGCTTCTCTTCTGTTCTTATGTGACACAGAGTGTTGGACTGGAGGGGCCATTGGCCTGATCCAACATGGCTTCTCTTCTGTTCTTATGTGACACAGAGTGTTGGACTGGATGGGCCGTTGGCCTGATCCAACATGGCTTCTCTTCTGTTCTTATGTGACACAGAGTGTTGGACTGGATGGGCCATTGGCCTGATCCAACCTGGCTTCTGTTCTGTTCTTATGTGACACAGAGTGTTGGACTGGATGGGCCATTGGCCTGATCCAACATGGCTTCTCTTCTGTTCTTATGTGACACAGAGTGTTGGACGGGAGGGGCCATTGGCCTGATCCAACATGGCTTCTCTTATGTTCTTATGGCCACTGTGTGACACAGAGTGTTCGACTGGATGGACCACTGGCCTGATCCAACATGGCTTCTCTTATGTTCTTATGTGACACAGAGTGTTGGACGGGAGGGGCCACTGGCCTGATCCAACATGGCTTCTCTTATGTTCTTATGTGACACAGAGTGTTGGACTGGATGGGCCATTGGCCTGATCCAACCTGGCTTCTCTTCTGTTCTTATGTGACACAGAGTGTTGGACTGGATGGGCCATTGGCCTGATCCAACATGGCTTCTCTTCTGTTCTTATGTGACACAGAGTGTTGGACTGGATGGGCCATTGGCCTGATCCAACCTGGCTTCTCTTCTGTTCTTATGTGACACAGAGTGTTGGACGGGAGGGGCCACTGGCCTGATCCAACATGGCTTCTCTTATGTTCTTATGGCCACTGTGTGACACAGAGTGTTCGACTGGATGGACCACTGGCCTGATCCAACATGGCTTCTCTTCAGTTCTTATGTGACACAGAGTGTTGGACTGGATGGGCCATTGGCCTGATCCAACATGGCTTCTCTTCTGTTCTTATGTGACACAGAGTGTTGGATTGGATGGGCCATTGGCCTGATCCAACATGGCTTCTCTTACGTTCTCATGGCGCCTCTAGGCCAAGTGATGCCCCAGGCGGCCGCCAACTTGGCCTACTCCCACGCGCCGGCCCTGGTCTCTGATTCTGGACAGCCTCTCTGAGTGGATGTATGTCCAAGACCCAGCAAAAGCTGCATTTTCTGAGACATTTGATGCTTCATTAAAATTCCCCTGTAAGCAAACCTGGATCTCACATATCATTGCCTCGAGAGTTCTTTGAACCTGGAACACCTGCTCTTAAGGGCTGTTGTGAGAATGCCATGAGCTAAAGACAGCTGCGTGTGCCGCCCCGATCTCCTTGGAGAAACAGTGAGGTTAAACCCCCTCTGTCTGACATCAGGTGACTTTTGGCCTTCCTCCCCAGGGATCTACTGCCCCAAATGCTTCCAGCTCTTGAACAACATCTGCTCCATCTGCATGGGCCCCCTCACCTTTCAGGGTGATCTGGACGAGGAGATGTGAGTGAACAAATGGAAAAGCACAACAGGGGGAGGTCAGTGAGGCCGGGATGAAGGAGGAGCCAGGGTGGCATTCCTTGCCCCGGGTCAAAGGTTCGGGGTCGTCAAGGGGGAAGCCTTCTGCGCCATGCCCGTCTGTCCAAAGGCAAAGAGGGGCCTTTAGTCACAATTCAAGGCCAGAGAGCAAGACAGACAGGCCCGTAGCCAGAAATGTTTAGATGGGAGTGCCCAGGTAGGGTTGCCAAGTCCAATTCAAGAAATATCTGGGGACTTTGGGGGTGGAGCCAGGATCAAGGGTGTGACAAGCATAACTGAATTCCAAAGGGTGTTCTGGCCTTCACATTTAAAGGGACCGCACACCTTTTAAATGCCTTCCCTCCATTGGAAATAATGAAGGATAAGGGCACCTCCTTTTGGGGCTCATAGAATTGGACCCCCAGCTCCAATCCTTTTGAAACTTGGACAGTGTTTCGAGGGGAGGCCCTAGATGCTATGCTGCAAATTTGGTTTTTCTATCTCAAAAAACAGCCTCCCTAGAACCCCAGATACCAGCGGATCAATTCTTAATTAAACTCTATGGAAATCGGTCTCCATAGGGAATAATGGAGTGCCCATTGGAATGCCCCTTGGAATGTGCCCCTTGGAATGTATGTGGCGGGAGCTAGTGTTTGATTTCTGATGACACTGAAGTGGGGGGAGGGCCTCCAAAACGGGGGAAACCCTGCCCCCACCTGGGGATTGGCAACCCTAGGCCCACACAGGAGAACATTTTAGGTGCGGGGGGAAGGGGAGCGCAAAGGCCAAAAAGACATCTGACTTTGAGGGCTACAAGCAAGACTTCATGGTGCTCACTGTCTAGATCGGGAACCGCATTGGGAAGGTGCCCAAGTTGCGGGGATGGAGGTAACTCATAAAAGAACTGGCAGGGCTCGTTTTCCTCTTGAGCAATGCTGCACTTGCTCAGAGCGATGGCGAGTGGCGGTGAGCAAAGGGGGCAGATCGGAGTCCCTCCAGTGGAGGGGCCATACAGATGGAAGCGGGGGAGGGGTTGAATGGAGTGGCCTGCCCCCCCCGCTTAGGGTTGTCAAGTCCCCTGCGTTCTGGAGCAGATGCAATAATGTCACCCGGAAGTGACGTCACCACGCCGGTGATGTCGCACGCGACCGCTCTAGGCATTTCTGGGAAAACTCTATGGTTTTCCTGGGCGCTCTAGCCAGTTGGGAGGGTAAAACTCTATGGTACCTATTGCACCACAGAGTTTTCCCTCCCAAATGGCTAGAGTGTCCAGGGAAACCATAGAGTTTCCCCGGAAATGCCTAGAGCGCCCGCCGCACAACATCACCAGCACGATGACGTCACTTCCGGGTGACGTCATCACACTGGTGACGTAGGGGGAGGTTCCCCCCGCCGGGCCTGAAGATGTTTTCTGTGAATGAGGAAGAGAGAGACTTCCAGAAAAAACGGTAGAAACCTCCACTGTATTTGCATAAATGTGTCTGTTCACACACTAGCTCCCGCCACATACATTCCAAGGGGTAGGTGCATTCCTGCTGTGGAATCCCCCTCACCTCCGTCCAAGGATTAGGTGCACAAAGGAGGGAAGTGCTCTACCTTTGCATTCAGTTGCAGGGTGCAAGCTCCCACAAGCTGAGCTCGTGTGTCATGGAATGTTCACAAACATCCCAGCTGCTCAGGGGAAAACCACCCGCCTTATAATGTTGAAAGATGACAGGGTGTGTAAAGGAAGTTGAAAAAATTGCTTGGAAGGGGGGAAAAATTTCACAGTGTGGCGGGGAGGGGGGCGGGCTAAGCACAGAAAGGACTGCATATAGTAAAACCAGGGGAATTTAAAGAACGGGAAGAAATCTAAGGTAACCCCCGCTGGTAAATAGGACGAGCTGAGATGTTCGAGAGAGATGTTTTTCAAGGAACTGAGACATGACGTGGGGAAAAGGAGAACTATTTGAAGGTGCCACATGGGCAATGTGTACAGGGGAACCCTGTTACCTGCCTCCCCTAGGCTTTCCAATGGGAGATGACCAGTATGGTTGCCAACCTCCAGGTTGGGCCTGGAGAACTCCCGCTTCTACAACTGATCTCCAGCGGGCAGAGGTCAGCTCCCCTGGAGAAAATGGCTCCTTGGAAGGGTGGACTCTGTGGCCTTGTACCCTGCTGAGGCCCCTCCCCAAGCCCCGCCCTCTCCTGGCTCCACCCCCAAAGTCCCCAGGTTTTTGGCCAACCCAGACTAGGCCACTGTAATGCCCAGGCAGCAATCAGGTACGAGGGCAGGATGCTCAGGGATGTATCTTCCCCTTCCAGCGACTCCAGCGATGAGGAAGCCATGGCCCTGCAGACGGGGGCCGTCAAGGCCCTCCGGGAGCAGCCGAGCGAGGAGCGGCAGCGGCAAGAGCTGAAACACCGCATCAAGCGGGCCGTAAAGGGGAAGGGAGCCTGCCGCCGCTTGCCCCCCGAGGTGGCCCAGAAGACGCTCGACCGGCTGAAGGAGGAGGGGAGCAGCTCCAGTGAGGACAGCGAATCAAGTAGCGGTGGCAGCGCCCCCAGCTCGGGGTCTACCTCCAGGTGAGCCTAGAAGACAGGCAGGTAACCACGCAAACACATGGACCTGCCCTGATTAGATGTATTTAGGTAGGGAAAATCCAATGCATCGTGATAGGATGGGGTGACTCGTATTGGCAGTAGTATGTGCGAAAAGGATCTAGGGGTCTTAGTGGACCATATGCTGAAAATGAGTCAACAGTGTGATGCGGCGGCTAAAAAGGCAAATGCAATTTTGGACTGTATCAACAGAAGTATAGTGTCCAGATCGCATGAAGTGATGGCGTCGCTTTACTCTGCTCTGGTAAGACGTCCCCTGGAGTACTGTGTTCAGTTTGGGCACCACATTTTAAGAAGGATATGGACAAGCTGGAACGGGTCCAGAGGAGGGTGATGAAGATGGTGAGGGGTCTGGAGACCAAATCCTATGAAGAAAGGTTGAAGGAGCTGGGCATGTTTAGCCTGGAGAGGAGGCAGCTGAGAGGTGATAGGATCACCATCTTCAAGTACTTGAAGGGCTGTCATAGAGAGGATGGTGTGGAATTGTTTTCTGTGGCCCCGGAAGGTAGGACCAGAACCAACGGTTGAAATTAAATCAGAAGAGTTTCCAGCTCAACATTAGGAAGAACTTCCTGACTGTTAGAGCGATTCCTCAGTGGAACAGGCTTCCTCGGGAGGTGGTGGGCTCTCCTTCCTTGGAGGTTTTTAAACAGAGGCTAGATGGCCATCTGACAGCGATGAGGATCCTGTGAATTTGGGGGGAATTATTTGTGAGTTTCCTGCATTGTGCAGGGGGCTGGACTAGATGACCCTGGAGGTCCCTTCCAACTATGATTCTATATAACTGACCACCAGTGGTGAAGGCCACATCATTTTCTCACCAGCTGTGACGGTAATGAACAGGTTAACAAGAAAACTAAGGACGCATAGAGCCTGCGTCAGGTGATCTGAGGGTGGGGGCCAGAGTGCTCGGAGCTCTCAGAGGTGATTGACAGCTAATGGCTAAGGGCGGTTAGTGACAGACGGAGTCTGAGGGAGACTGCTGAAGAGAGCAGTTGGTCTCAGAAGGAGCTGAGACAGGAGCTGAAGAGAGTCTTCGAGAGAAGCAGAGCTCACTGTTCACTCTATAAAGACAGCCAAGGGGCTGTGTGTGACTAGAGAAGAGTCACAGTAAAAGACCTGAGAGGTCACAGACACAGAGACACTTCTCTTAAGAGCTAAAGAGGTGGTTGAGGGAAAGATGTGGGTCTAGAAGTCTGAAGGGCTGGGAGAAGAGACACCAGTCGACTTAAGGGACTCGGCACATTATACCCAAGAGGCCAACCCAGAATAGTGTTGGAGAGTGAAAGCTGTATGATCTGTGAAACCTGAAAGACCTAAGCGAACTTGATATTATAAAGCCTGAACTACGAAGAAACTGTTAACTGCTTAAGATATAATATAGCCCATGTATATATTTCCCATTCCCCAGTTGAAGACGGTGTGTGTATGTTAATAAATTTCTGTGGTTTACTTTAAAGTTCTCTGGTGCCAGTATATTGGGAAAACTATCAAAACTGCTGTGGTCCCCTACCAACTAAGTTATATCCATCTGAAAGCAAAACAAAACCCCCGAAGAGACTAGTAGTGAGAAACCCATATTACACCCACCCCTTGCGTTTCATAGTCATGAGGTAAAAATTCAAAAGGAAGAACTGAGGCGGAAGAGGGGCTGGGGTAGCCATAAGCCGCATATAGAAGCGATCCAGTGAGACCGCGAGGCGCGCTGTTATACCAGCACTCTCTGCCCCTCTGGGACTCACAGGAGAAGACTGGAGGTACCATTTAGGATACTTTCTTACCACCAGGACTCTGTATACCAGCCCACTTTCAACCCTGGCAGAGCTAGCCCATCTACTGAGAGCCAGTTTGTGTAGCGGTTAAGAGCAGCGGACTCTAATCTGGGAGAACCTGGTTTGATTCCCCCACTCCTCTCCACATGCAGCCAGCTGGATGACCTTGGGCCAGTCTCCGTTCTCTCAGAGCTGTTGTCTCAAGAGCAATCCTCTCAGGGACTCCACACTGCTAAGTCCTGCCCCAGAGACTGCTCCTAAACGCCAGGAGGCTGTACCCATAGAGAAGGGCAGGAGAAAATAGGAACCAGATAGACCAATGTGCTCTGGCCCTTCTCAGGCAGAAGTCTGCCCACCACAGCTTGCGTGTTCCATTTAGACCACTGCATGAACATATGAAGCTGCCTTATACTGAATCCGTCCATCAAAGTCAGAGTCGTCTACTCAGACTGGCAGGGGCTCTCCAGGGTCTCAAGCTGAAGTTTTTCACGCCTATTTGCTTGGAGCCTTTTTTAGTTGGAGATGCCGGGGATTGAACCTGGGACCTTCTGCTTCCCGAGCAGATGCTCTACCACTGAGCGTTTTTAATGGCATTCCAGAAACAGCATATTTACTCCAAAGGAATGCAACCCTGAATGTAAGATGCCCCTCCTAAAAAAGAGTTATACCCTGAGAAATTGTTTTTACTGGAAGTCATATGCGAATGTAAGACAACCCCGTCCTTTGCTGATGGTCTACTGGGGGTAAGCAGCACCGTAGCGCAGAGTGGTAAAGCTGCAGTACTGCAGTCGGAGCCCTCTGCTCACGACCTGATCCCGGCGGAAGCTGGGTTCAGGTAGCCAGCTTGAGGTTGACTCAGTCTTCTGTCCTTCCAAGGTCCGTGAAATGAGTCCCCAGCTTGCTGGGGGAGGGGGGGGGAAGCGTAGATGCCTGGGGAAGGCAACGGCAAACCACCCCGTAAAAAGTCTGCCATGAAAACGTCGTGATGCGACGTCACCCCAGAGTCAGAAACGACTGGTGCTTGTACAGGAGACTGCCGTGACCTTTTTATATTGGGGGTGGGGGAGACACCTAGTCTTGCATTTGAGTCAGCACTGCAGCTGCTCCCCAAGAAAGGGCAGTTCCACATTGCAGATTTAAACTGGAGACCTTTTGATCAGAAAAGAAAGAGGCTGCACGTCTCTCTGTGCGGAAAGTGCATCAAGTCATAGCCAATTTATGGCGACCCCCATAGGGTGATCGAGGCAAGTGAATCAGCAGAGGTGATTTCTTTTCTTTTTTTTGCCATTGCCTTCCTCTGCAAAGTCTTCCTTGGGGGCCTCCCCCATCCACCTAGCCAAGCGTCCAAGATCTGATGAGATTGGGCTATACCACGGGTGGCCAAAGGGGTCATGTAGAATATACATCAGATGCTTGAAAGAAGGAAGGAAGGAGGGAAGGAAGAAAGGAAGGAGGGAAGGAAGGAGGGAGGGAGGGAAGAAAGGAAGGAAGGATGGAAGGAGGGAGGGAAGGAAGGAAGGGAGGGAGGGCGGGAGGGAGGGAGGGAAGAAAGGAAGGAGGGAAGGGAGGGAGGGAGGGAAGAAAGGAAGGAGGGAAGGAGGGAGGGAAGGAGGGAGGGAGAGAAGAAAGGAGGGAGGGAAGGAAGGAGGGAGGGAAGGAAAGAAGGAGGGAAGGAAGGAGGGAAGGAAGAGGGAAGAAAGGAAGGAGGGAAGGAGGGAGGGAAGGAAGGAGGGAAGGAAGGAGGGAAGGGAGGGAAGAAAGGAGGGAGGGAAGAAAGGAGGGAGGGAAGGAAGGAGGGAGGGAAGGAAGGAGGGAAGGAAGGGAGGGAGGCAGGGAAGGAAGGGAGGGAGGCAGGGAAGGAAGGAAGGAAGGAAGGAAGGAAGGAAGGAAGGAAGGAAGATGGGGCAGGGAGGTGGAAGAAAGCAACTTTAAGTGCATTCTCCAAGCCACTAGCTGGTTTTGCTGGGAGAAGTGATTTATGCCACACTATGTGACTCCTGAGCCACAGTTTGACCACCCCTGGGCTATACTACCCCATTCTACATCACCAAGAGGTTAGAGAGATGCAGAAGAATTCTGAGCACTTTCCCAAACGACCAGTGTTGGGGGTATAGTTAGAGTGTCCAACTAGGATTTCGGAGGCCCAGGTTCAAATCCCCACTTGTGCCATGGAAGCTGGCTGGGTGAGCTTGGACCAGTCACACCCTCTCAGCCCCACCTACCTCACAGGGCTGTTGTGAGGAAAAAATGGAAGAGAAAGGATGTTGGTAATAAACCACTTTGTGTCCCCATTGCAGAGAACAGTGGAGTGTAAATGAAGTAAATTGCGATAAATAATGTAGCAGAAAGTCAATAGACCGGGGGTGGCTAAACTTGTTTAACGTAAGAGTCACATAGAATAAATGTCAGATGTTTGAGAGCAGCAAGGAAGAAAGGAAGGCAAATAGATCACAGGAGGGAGGGAGGTGGAAAGAAAGCAACTTTAACTTTAACTGCATTCTCCAAGCTGCCGGCTTGCTTGGCATGGAGAAGTGGTTTAAAGGGACAAATGCCTTCTCCAAGCTAGCCAATGGGGGGATGGGGGCTTCAAGAGCCACACAGTATGCGTGGAAGGGTCACATGTGGCTACTGAGCCACAGTTTGGCCACCCCTGCAATAGATGCCAGCAGCTCAGAGAAGGTCTACAGCTGGATGTGGCTGAGCCAGCATCACACAGGCTCTCCCCCCCTCCCCCTTCTCTTCCAACAGCCTGGATTTCACCTATCAAGATCAGCCAGAGAGAAGCGGCAGCGAGGGACCCGCCCCCAGGTCCGAGGAGCTGGAGGAGGTGAAATCGGAGGGGCACCCCCTGCAGGTGGAGACCAAACCGGACAGAAGGCCCCCGGAGGAGGAGAAACCGGAGGGAGGTCCCCTGCTGGAGCTGGAAGGAGGACAGCCAATGGGGTCACTAGGGATGGAGAAACTGAAGGGTGTCATAGAGCCGACAGGGAGGAATATCCAACCGGTTCGTCTGCCCTTTCTCTTTCTTAAACGGGATACTTAGATATTAAATAGTGATAGGCACCGCGTCAATAAATGCACATGAATGCGTGCAAAAGTCACAAAATCATGCACTTCTCACTGCGGGCGTGCACCAAGGAGAGCCGCAGCTAATCACAGCATTGCAGTGCAGGAAGACGAGGGAGGGCTATACATGTTGCACGCTTTCCTTTGCTCCCGTGCACAGCACTCATAAGAACATAAGAGAAACCATGTTGGATCAGGCCAATGGCCCAACCAGTCCAACACTCTGGGTCACACAGTGGCCATAAGAACATAAGAGAAGCCATGTTGGATCAGGCCAGTGGCCCATCCAGTCCAACACTCTGGGTCACACAGTGGCCATAAGAACATAAGAGAAGCCATGTTGGATCAGGCCAATGGCCCATCCAGTCCAACACTCTGTGTCACACAGTGGCCATAAGAACATAAGAGAAGCCATGTTGGATCAGGCCAATGGCCCGTCCAATCCAACACTCTGTGTCACACAGTGGCCATAAGAACATAAGAGAAGCCATGTTGGATCAGGCCAATGGCCCATCCAGTCCAACACTCTGGGTCACACAGTGGCCAAAAACCAGGCACCAGTGGGGCCAGGACACTAGAAGCCCTCCCACTGTTGCCCCCCCACCAAGAATCCAGAGCATCACTTGCCCCAGACAGAGAGTTCCAACAATACACTGTGGCTAATAGCCACTGATGGACCTCTGCTCCAATCCCCTCTAACTCTCCGGTCCGTTAAACTGGAGTTGTCGAGGACTGAGCCTGGGACTTGCAGGCCAAGCAGATGTTCTGCTTCTGAGCCACAGATCCTCGCTTGGTAAGAACTTATTTTAAAAAAATATACCTCAGGTTGCTCAGAACATAAGAGAAGCTATGTTGGATCAGGCCAATGGCCCATCCAGTCCAACACTCTGTGTCACACAGGGGCCAAAAAAACAAGGCGCCATCAGGAGGTCCATCGGTGGGGCCAGGACAATAGAAGCCCTCCCACTGTTGTCCCCCCTTCTCCAAGCACCAATACAGAGCATCACTGCCTCATACAGAGTTCCAACTCCAAGCACCAATACAGAGCATCACTGCCCCATACAGAGTTCCAACAATACGCTATGGCTAATAGCCACTGATGGACCTCCAGATTTTCATCCAATCCCCTCGTGAAGCTGGCTATGTTTGCAGCCACTGCCACCTCCAGTTGCAGTGAATTCAGTGAATTCCACATGTTAATCACCCTTTGGGTGAAGAAGGACTTCCTTTTATCCGTTCTAACCTGACTGCTCAGCAATTTCATTGAATGCCCACGAGTTCTCCTATTGTGAGAAAGGAAGAAAAGTCTTCTCTATCTTCTCCATCCCAGGCATAACCTTGTAAACCTCTATCATGTCACCCCACAGCTGACGTTTCTCCAAGCTAAAGAGCCCCCAGCGCTTTAACCTTTCTTCATGGGGAAAGCGTTCCAACTCTTCGATCATTCTAGTTGCCCTTTTCTGCATTTTTCCCAGTGGAAGACTATTATGTCTGGGGCAGTGATGCTATGTATTCTTGGTGCTTGAGGGGCAACAGTGGGAGGGCTTTTAGAGTTGCATGCCTCCCACTGCTGAGACGAGCACTGGGGATCAGCGACCGGGGTCAGCTTGGAATTACGCAGCCACAAAGCCACGTTACGCTGAACCAAACCATCAGGTCCCTCAAGGTCAGGGCTGTCTACTCAGACTGGCAGCTGCTCTGCAGGGTCTCAGGCAGTGGTCTTTCACAGCATCCCGCTGCCAGATCCTTTTCACTGGAGATGCCGGGGACTCAATCAGAGACACTAGAGAACTTTTGCACACAGAGCCAATGCTCTGCCACTGAACCATGGACTCTCCACTTAAAAATGCACGCGAAGCTGCCAGTTTAGCGGTTAAGTGCGCAGACTCTTATCTGGGAGAACTGGGTTTGATTCCCCACTCTTCCACTTGCAGCTGCTGGAATGGCCTAGAGTCAGCCATAGCTCTTGCAGGAGTTGTCCTTGAAAGGGCAGCTTCTGAGAGAGCTCAGGACCAGATCTACATGCTTTTTGAGGGGAGGCAAAATTAAAAAATGACACCCCCTTATGGGCTATTCTATCTTATGGTCCCATAGAATACAATGGACTCCATTCCAAATTTGGTGGCCCCCCTCCATTGGTGCCTGGAGCAAGCCCCCCCCCCCGTAGATCCGGCCCTGGGAGAACTCTCTAGGCCCCACCCACCTAGCAGAGTGTCTGTTGTGGGGGAAGAAGATAAAGACGATTGTAAGCTGCTTTGATTCAGAGAAAAGGGCGGGGTATAAATCTGCAATTTTTCTTCTTATACTGAATCAGGCCTTCAGTCTATCAAGGTCAGTATAGGCCACTTAGAACGGCAGCAGCTCCCTAGGGAGAGACAGTGGTTAAATGTACGGACTCTTATCTGGGAGAACCGGGTTTCAATCCCCACTCCTCCCCTTGCAGCTGCTGGAATGGCCTTGGGTCAGCCATAGCTCTGGCAGAGGTTGCCCTTGAAAGGGCAGCTGCCGTGAGAGCCCTCTCAGCCCCACCCACCTCACAGGGTGTCTGTTGTGGGGAAGAAGATAAAGGAGATTGTGAGCCACTCTGAGATTCAGAGGGAAGGGTGGGGTACAAATCCAATATCATTTTCTTCAAGGTCTCAGGCAGAGGTCTTTCCCATACCCACCCCCCTGGTCCTTCCGACTAGGCAAACCGGGGAACTTCTGTGTGCCAACCAGATGCTTTACCTCTGAGCCATGGCCCCTCCCCGTACCTCCTCCCACCCCTCCCCTTGCAGCCCCTCCCCAACATACGCGGACACCAGAAACCACGCTGTAGGCCAGAGGCTCCCTGCTTTCCATTTTATTGTGAAGCAGCGTCAACGGACAAGTCACCGGGAGAAACAGAACGCTAGGCAGGAGAGGGGGAGTTGCCCCCCATCTCCTCCAGGATGCATATTACCTACTGCCCCCCCCCCCACGCTGCTGGTGGAGGGGGCAGAACCAACCTGAAAAGTTAGCAGGAAGACTCCCCTGAGCCCCCTCCCAAAAGCACATCCCCCTCCCCTCAATGGCTGAGAAGCAGCAACCAGGAAGGGGGGGGGGAATCCTAAAGAAGGCAGGGAAGAAAAGACCAGAAAAAAATGTGGATGAAGAGCTATTTTTGTAGCAGGAACTCCTTTGCATATTAGGCCACACCCTCCTGATGTAGCCAATCCTCTGAAAGCTTACAGGGCTCTTAGTATGGGGCCTACTGTAAGCTCCAGGAGGATTGGCTGCATCAGGGGGTGGGGCCTAATATGCAAAGGAGCTCCTGCTACAAAAATAAGCCCTGAGTATAACCCAGGCAGAGTCAAACCCATTGGGGGAAAAGACCCGCCCGGCTGAGCCCTACACTGCGATTAATGGACTTTTTCTTTCTTTCAAGTAGCTAAAAATTCAAGTTTAATCATACAGGCACTTTGAAGCCGAGGAAGACACCCAAGACCGCCCCCCCCCCCGCCTCCTTTGTCTCCTCTGTGGTGAGAGACCCCAGGGCACCGCTTCTAGGGGGCGGGGGCGGGTTGGAGCAAGATGGTTTGGAGGAAAGCAGAGCTCAAAAATAATATATTACATCATATCTTAAATATAGATAAACTCTGAATTAATACTCGAGGGGGCCTCTCGCCTACCCGCGGCCCCCCCTCTCTCCCCCCCGCCCCCACGACGACGACAAATAAAGCAATTCTGCCCCCCCCCCCTGCAAAGGGGGGAATTGGAAACTCAAGGAATGTGCAAACAGGTGGCAGGAGGGGGCCGGGGAGAGAGGCTGGATTCACCTACCCACCCACCACCACCCTGTTGTATGCCAGCCTGACCCCTATATTGGTGATCCCCGCCCCCCGCTCCCCCATTGACTGGGACCCTCTAGTGCAATAAAATGGTAGAGAATAGGGGGCACATTTAAAGCTCCAGGACATAAAGGGGGGGGGTGCAATTGTGTGCAACCCTAACCCGCCCACCCCCCTTCCCGATACACAGTGTAATTTTTACTGTGGAGGCATAAATCTATGATTTAGGAAGAGACGGACCCCCGTTTCCCACCCACTCAAGTGCTAAAATGTCTTTGGAAAGAGGGGTGTACCTGCGGGCAGGAGGCCCTCCCTGTGGGGAGTTATCCTCTCCACCCCTATGGGGTGGATGGAGGACGGTGAGAGAATCCGGAGTGCAAGAGAGACAGCAGGGGGCAGCATGGGCCCAGCCTGACACAGTGCCAAGGAACAAGGTGCCGCAGCCCCAGCTAGGCACGGCCTGTTCCTCCGGTCAGGACAGTGGCTGCCCTGGGTGGGAAGAACACCGCCACCCCCACCCCCTGCGCCAGGCAAAGTCTCCGAGCCTGGCACAGGCCTCAAAAAGAGCTGCCATGTCTCAAAGGGGGAAGGAAAATAAAAGATCACTTAAGCCTCCCCCTGTCTCCTTTCTTTCTTTTTTTTGCTTCACAAAAGTTCAGCGGGAGGAGGGCAGCGCGCCCTCGAAGTGGGCATGGAAACCAGGCGGCCTGGCTCTCTCCCAAGCCTCTTCGACACTTTTTTTCCACAGAGTCTGGCGGTGTCTCTTCTCCCCCACCCGGTCACAGCCTTCCAAAATGGAGGACGGAACCTTAAAAAGAAGGCAGGGGGGGGGGGGAGAACAGGGCCTGAGGCCTGCGTGGTGCCAACTGCCACCACTGCCTCACTCCCAATTTCAGCCCTCCCTCCTTTCTTTCTTTTCCCCCTTAGGAAGTCAGGATCCCTCCTTCTTCCCCTACATAAATGCTTATTTTTGCAATCCTGAGCGGACACAAATCTCCTTAGGTTGTTCCCACCCCGCCCCTGTCCCATGTCAGGGACCACTTTGGTTCAAAATGGCCTCTCCCCCCCACACCCCGCCCAGAGGCCCACAAAGGCATGGAGGCAGCCCACTAGGGGAGAGGGTGGGGCATAGTGCATCCCGTTGCCGTGCCAACAGCTTGGTACCTCGATACTGTCCCCATAGCAACGGCACAGTGCGGGGAGGGGGGAGGAATAGTGCATCTAGTCAACAGCGGAGTCCCTCCAGAGTCACCACGGCAACAGTCCAAGCAAGGCAGGGTCGAGGCCTAGGCTCAGGCCTCACGCCATTTCTATCGCTGCCGGCTCATTGGTTTGCATCTTCTCCCCGCCGCCTTCTTCCTCTTCCTCCTCCTCCTCGTCCTCCTCTTCTTCTCGGGGAACGGGAGGCGGGGCTCGGTGGGCCCGGTCCTGATCCCAGTAGCGGGTGAACGAGAGCAGCCCCTCAATCTGCCCGTTGGTCAACTCGAGGTCGCCAGGGGGCGGGGGCGTCCCCGTGGTGGGCAGGGCCTCGGATTCATGGTCGCCGCCACGGCGACGACGCCTCGTCCGCACCTCCAGGCAGTTCTGGCCCTTGAGGTGGCGCTGCAGGTGGTCATCCTTGGCAAAGGCCTTGTGGCAAAGGCAGCATTCGTAGGGGCGGGCGCCCGTGTGGAGGTGGAGGTGGTTCTTCAGGTCGTAGCTGTGCAGGAAACGAGCCGGGCAGTGCGGGCAGGAGTAGGGGCGCTCGCCCGTGTGTTTCCGCATGTGGATCTTCAGCTTGTCGTTCCTGCCGGAGAGAAAGGGAAGAACCAGAAAGGTGCTGGTCAGTCAAAAGAAGGAGGGATTGGAGAGATGAGGGATTTGACCAACGGTGAGGTTGCCAATCCCCAGGTGGGGGCAGGGGACCCCCCAGTTTGGAGGCACTTCCCCTGCTTCAGGGTCATCAAAAAGCGAGGGTGGAGTGGGGTGGAGGGGAATCTCTGCTGGGCACTCCATCATTTCCTATGGAGACCAATTTCCATAAGCTATAATGGTGAATTGATCTGCAGGTATCTTGGGCTCGTGGGGGGGGGGCTGTTTTTTGAGGTAGAGGCACCAAATTTGCAGCATAGCATCTGATGCCTCTCTTCAAAACACCCTCCAAGTTTCAAAAAGATTGGACCAGGGGGTCCAATTCAATGAGCCCCCAAAGGAGGTGCCCCTATCCTTCATGATTTCCAATGGAGAGAAGGCATTTCAAAGGTGTGCGGTCCCTTTAAATGTGATGGCCAGAATTCCCTTTGGAGTTCAATTCTGCTTGTCACACCCGTGCTCCCTGGCTCCACCCCCAATGTCTCCTGGCTCCATTCCCAAAGTCTCCAGATATTTCTTGAATTGGACCTGGCAACCCTAGAGGGGAAAATTAGATGGATCAATGCTGGTAAGTTTTTGAATGCTTGGGTTATACCGAGACTGGTCTTTGACATCAGCTTCTCCGACTGGCAGCAGTTCTTTGGTGTGTTGGGCAGAGAAAAGTCACAGGCCTGCCCACAAGGAACCAAACCAGGTCATGCTACCTGGATACCAGGTGTTCTGCCACTGAGCTACGGGCAGCGGTAGAATTCTAGCAGGAGCACCTTTGCATATTAGGCCACACACCCCTGATGTAGCCAATCCTCCAAGAGCTTACAAAAAAAGAGCCTTGTAAGCTCTTGGAGGATTGGCTACATCAGGGGTGTGTGGCCTAATATGCAAAGGAGCTCCTGCTAGAATTCCACCCCTGGTTACAGCCCCTCCAAAATGTCAGGTGCCGGAAGGATTTGGGTAAGAGGTGGCTGCCGTGGAGGGTGGATTCTGTGCCATTATCCCTCCCCTCCCCATGCACCACCCCCCCCCAAAATTGCTAGGAATTCCCCAGCCCAGAGTTTACAACCCTAACACCGGTGGGGGTGGAAAAAGTAGGAGTCGCTGTAGCGTCACCATCATTACTCATGAAAACGTCATAGTATCATTTTCACAAAAGTTGCAGTAACGGGAATGGTCGTCCCACGGAAGAGTACCTTTAATATAGAAACCAGCATAGTTTAAGGGGAGGGGGGGGCAGAGAGAGACAGGCGAGCATCAGTCAGAGCTGTCCTATAGAGGATGGGGCGGAATTGTTTTCTGTGGCCCAAGAAGGCAGGACCAGAACCAACGGGTTGAAATTAAATCAAAAGAGTTTCCAGCTCAATGAGTTCTGACGTCTTAAGCGTGTTTTAGTTTAATTTTTTAAAAAAATCTTTATAATTGTGTTTGTCTGTGTCCTTTATAAAGTTTATATCTCTGCTACCTCATCTTAAATAGGTACACACGTGGCCCAGCCCAAGGCCTGGCCTGCCAAGGTCTCATTTATGTCAGATCCGGCCCTCATAACAAATGAGTTCGACACCCCTGCTGTATGTTGTCAGAGTAAAGTCAGGTTGGACTTCAGGGAAGCAAATTTTGACAAACTTTAAAAGTTATACTGGGTAAAATCCTACGGCCAGAGGTACTTAAGGAGAAGGGAGTTCAAGAGGGCTGGGAGTTTCTTAAAAGCAAAATATTGAAGGCACAACCACCCGAGGCGTTTTTTTTTGTTGAGCAGGAACGCGGAGGAATGCAGTTCCGGTTAGCTTGGCATCGGGGTGTGTGTGTGTGTGTGTGTGTGTGTGTGTGTGGCCTAATATGCAAACGAGTTCCTGCTGAGCTTTTTCTACCAAAGAAAAAAAAACCCTGATAATGACAAACGATTCCTATGAGAGGGGAAAATGTGAGGAACCGAAAGAAGCCGAGGTGACTCCACAAACAGCTCTCTAAAGACTTGAGAAATAAAAAAAAGGCTTATTTAGGGAATAGAAGGAGGGCCTTATAACCAAGGGTGAATATAAACAAATAACCAGTGCTTGCAGAGGGAAAGTTTGGAAAGCTAAAGCTCAATGTGAGCTTAGAGTAGCGAGAGGTGCTAAAAACAAGAAAAAAGGGTTCTTTCCTTATGTTCAACGTAAGAAAAAGAGACATGGTAGGCTCCTTGCGGGGGCAGGAAAGTGAAATTGTAAGAGGTGATGAAGAGAGGGCAGAACTGCTCAGTTCCTACTTTTCCTCAGTCTTCTCTTGTGAGGAAAAAGGTGCTCAACATGGCAAAAACAGAACGCATGATGAGGGAAGAGAATTGCAGCCTAGGATCAGTAGAGGGGTAGTACATAAGCACCTAGTTTCTTTAAATGAAACGAAATTCTTGGGGCCAGATGAATTGCATCCAACGGTACTAAAAGAACTTGCATGTGTAATTTCTGAGTCTCTGTCCATTATATTTGAGAATTCTTGGAGAACGGGTGAGGTGCCAAAAGACTGGACACAGGCAAATGTTTTCCCCATCTTCAAGAAGGGGGAAAAGGAGGATCCAGGTAACTACCAACCTAACCTGTCAGCTTGACATTTTATACCTGGAAAAGTTTTAGAACAAATCATCAGTCAGTCCTTGAGCATTTAGACAAGATGGCTGTGATTATTCAGAGCCAGTATGGGTTTCTCAAGAACAAGTCATGTCAGACTAACCTTATCTCTATTTTTTTTAAGTTACTACCTTGCTGAATCAGGGGAATGCTGTAGACATCATTTATCTTGATTTTGGTAAGTCTTTCGATAAGGTTCCACACATTATTCTTGTTGACAAGTTGGTAAAATGTGGTTTGGATCCTGTTATTGCTAGGTGGATCTGTAACTGGCTGACAGAACGCATCCGAAGAGTGCTTGTGAATGGTTCCTCATCCTCTTGGAAAGGAGTGACAAGTGGAATGCCTCAAGGATCTGTGCTGGGACCTGTTTTGTTTAATATCTTTACAAATGGATTTGGATGAAGGAACAGAGGGAAAGCTTATTCAATTTGCAGATGACACTAAATTGGGAGGGGTAGCAAATACAGTGGAAGACAGACAGGATGATCTTGACAGTCTGGAAAACTGGGCTAAAGCAAAATGAATTTTAATGGGGATAAATGTAAAGTTCCGCATTTAGATAGGAAAACTGAATGCGTAATGATAGATGGGGTAGACTTGCCTTGGCAGTAGTATGTGTGAAAAAGGATCGAGGGGACTATACACAGAACATAAGTTAGCAGTGTGATGCGATGGCTAAAGAGGCAAAATGTGATTTTGGGCTGCATCAACAAAAGTATAGTGTCCAGATCATGTGAAGTATTGTGTACAGAGTACTTTGAACAGAGTATAGAGCTATGGTAAACCTGGGCAGTATAATAAAAAGTAAAGACATCACCCTGCCAACAAAAGTCCGTATAGTCAAAGCGATGGTATTCCCAGTAGTAATGTATGACTGTGAGAGTTGGACCATAAGGAAGGCCGAATGCAGAAGAATAGATGCTTTTGAGGTGTGGTGCTGGAGAAGAATCTTGAGAGTCCCTTGGACTGCAAGAAGATCAAATTAGTCAGTCCTAAGGGAAATCAACCCAGACTGTTCCCTGGAAGGTCAGATGCTGAAGCTGAAGCTCAAACACTTTGGCCACCAAGTGAGAAGGGAACACTCACTGGAGAAGACCCTGATGCTGGGAAAGACAGAAGGCAAAAGAAGAAGGGGATGGCAGAAGATGAGATGGCTGGACAGCGTTACTGATGTAACTAACAAGAATTTGAGCAGACTTTGGAGGATGGTGGAAGACAGGAGGGCCTGGCATGACTTGGTCCATGGGGTTGCAAAGAGTCAGACTCGACTGTGCGACTGAACAACAAAGAGTATTGTGTTCAGTTTTGGGCACCACAATATAGACACGCTGGAACATGCTGAGAGGAGGACAACAAACGTGCCAAGGGTTCTGGACACCAAGTCCTATGAAGAAAGGTTGAAGGAGCTGGGCATGTTTAGCCTGGAGAGGAGATGACTAAGAGATGATATGATCACCATCTTCAAGGGCTGCCATATAGAGCAGGGGTGGCCAACGGTAGCTCTCCAGATGTTTTTTGCCTACAACACCCATCAGCCCCAGCCAGCATGGCCAATGGCTGGGGCTGATGGGCGTTGTAGGCAAAAAAAACATCTGGAGAGCTACCGTTGCGCCCCCCCCCCATCCCCAATATAGAGGATGGTGCAGAGTTGTTTTCTGTTGTCCCAGAAGGTCAGATAAGAACCAATGGGCCTGAATTAAATCAGAAGAGTTTTCGATTAAACATTAAGAACTTCCTCACAGTCAGAACAGTTCCTCAGTGGAACAGGCTTCCTCAGGAGGTGGTGGGCTCTCCTTTCTTGGAGGTTTTCAAACAGAGGCTAGATGGGCATCCGACAGCAATGCTGATCCTGTGAACTTACGAAGGTCATGCAAAAGAGGGCAGGAAGGGCTGCAGCAGGGCTTAGTTCTCGTGGCCCTTTCTTACACGCCCAGGGAAATGCTGTTTACCGCTTTTGGAGTCAGGCAGCATTTCTTCTCCAAGCCAGTGTGGCCATGGAGGCTTTTTGACATCTTCTGGGCACGGAGCAGGGGTCACCGGGTGGGGTGGGGGAACCCACAGCATCCTTGTGATCACCCCAGTTTGGGGTAAGAGGGGGCCACGTCTCAGACCCGGAAACGCTTATTTTGCGAAAGAGTCAGGCAGCTGGAATTTTGCTAGAAGCCCAGCCACATCTGCCCCCAAACATGTGCCATCTAGACGAGGGAAAGATGCTCTGTATATGCCCAGAGGCACTCTCGACTCTACCCAGCCTGCCCAGTTCAGAGAGCAGCGAGTCCTAACAAATGAGGCCCAGGGGAACGCAGCCAGGGACAGGAGAGGGGACACTGACCCCCCCCCTTGGGGAAATCAGGCGGACGACCGATTAAAATTAAATATCAGACTTCTGTTTTGGTTTTTGCTGTCTCATACGGACGTATAACGGGTCCCTCGATGTCGGACCTTGTGCCTTCAGATTTCAGTCTACGAGCCTAATAGAGGAGACAGCAGCCTAGGGCAAAGTGATGGCAGAAAGGGGGGTTATGAACATATGAAGCTGCCTTATACTGAATCAGACCCTCGGTCCATCAAAGTCAGTATTGTCTTCTCAGACTGGCAGCGGCTCTCCAGGATCTCACGCTGAGGTTTTTCACACCTATTTGCCTGGACCCTTTTTTGGAGATGCCGGGGATTGAACCTGGGACCTTCTGCTTCCCAAGCAGATGCTCTACCACTGAGCCATTGTCCCTCCCCTGCCCTGGTTTCCCAGGAGAGGCAAGGGGTCTCTGCTGTCAGCACAGATGCTGACCCGCTGAAACTTGCTTAACAGAACAGCCACGCAGAATAAACATCAGATGTTTAAGAGCCGCAAGACAGACGGACGGATGGATGGAGTGGCAGACTGGCCAGGGTGTCGGTTTGCCCAGTGGCAAGCGGGCCCCTGATGAAGTGGGCCCCCTTAAACATTAGACAATATGTTAAAAATGTTAATGTCCTTCTAGTAGCTTGAAAATATAATAGCTATTATTACTGTGATGCAAGTAAAATTTACATTGTATTTAGGGTTGCCAGCCTCCAGGTGGGGCCTGGGGATCTCCCACTTTTACAACCGATCTCCAGCTGGCAGAAATCAGCTCCCCTGGAGAAAATGCAATCTGCATTTACATTTAATATCTACTGCATACTGCCAGTAAAATGTTCAATATATGCACCCTGTAATTACTAATTTAAATATATTTGTGTGTGTATACACACACACATTTATTCCGCAAAAGTTTTAATTGTACCTTTTCCCCCCTTATGTATTTTTTGAAGATTTTATTTCTTATAAAAACTAAACGATAGCCTTATAGTTGTGGGTGGCCCCTTTGTTTCCTGGCAACCCATAATTTTAGACCCAGTCCACCACTGCGTGGATGGATGGGTGGAAGGAAGGAAGATGGGGGAAGGAGGGTGGAGGTGGAAAGAAAGCAACTTTAAATGCATTCTCCAAGCCACCGGCTGGCTTGGCTTGGAGAAGTGATTTAAAGAGACCAAGGCCTTCTCCAAGCCAGCCGATGGGGCCGTGGGGGCTTTAAGAGCCACACAAAATGTGTGAGAGAGACACATGTGGCTCCTTAGCCACAGTTTGGCCACCCCGGATTTATACATCCCATAATCCCTAGCAGCACCTCTCGAATCATAAATGAAACCTCAGGAATACATGGGCCAGTGTGGGGGGAGTGCTCAGTTGAAGAATGGAAAGCCATCTTCACGGCTGCACTCACCGAGTGAAGCGGACCCCACAGACCTCACAGGCGAACGGCTTCTCCCCAGTGTGGGTGCGCATGTGGCGGGGTAACTTGCCGGCACCGTGGATAACCTTGTGGCAGACAGGACACTCCTGCGGCATCTGCGAACGGCGCTTGCGCACCAGCTTGTCAGGAGCATCGAGGCCCGCAGTCAGCCCGTCTGTGTTCAACGCCCGCATGCAGTTCATGATGTTGGGGTCAACGGGTTCTTCGTCTGAACCCAGATCTTCAGGGGAGAGGCCCCGGCTGTATGGGTAAGGATAGGTACGAGATGGTTGGAGTACCTCTTCCTCATCTTCTCGGGGGAGGCCAAAGGCTGGTGCAGGAGAAGCCTGGCTGGGGGGGCTGGGGCGCCCCAGTGTCCCGGTTGAGGAAGGGGACGGTGAAGGAGATGGCTCCACAACATGATTGTTGAGGCGGGAGCCTTTGGTTTGCAGAAACTTGCGAGTTTTCTTGCTGCGACGGGGGGCCGGGCAGGCCGGGGGCTCGGGCAAGTCCCCTTCGGCATTGGGCAGGGTGGCAAAGGCCTCCAGATAGCGGCGGGCACGTTCCCGGGCAGCATCGTCAGGAACGGGGGCTTCCAGACCATTGCCTTGTAAGATCTCCATACAGGCCGCGATGACACAAGGAATCTCAAGGAGGCGGGCTGCGCGCAACACCTCGCCGAGGCTTCCTGTGCTGATGGTCAACGTGGCAGTGTAGGCGAAGTCCAGGAGGGCCCCCAGAGCCTCAGCATCCACGAAATCCAGCTCGCACACCCCCATGCCCGGCCCCGCGAAGAGCCGTTGGAAGTAGCGGCTGGAGGCGGCCAGCACGGCTCGGTGGGTCCGGTATTCTGAACCCTGAGTACGCAGGGTCACGTCGCACAGTACCCCTCGTCGACGTTGCTCATTCAGGCGTCCCAAGAGCTCGCTGCTGTGCTCTGGGAAAGGGATCCCAATCAAGTCATCTTCGGGGCTGCCCATTGCCTCACCTGTATGGAACAGAGGGAACAGGGATATTAGCACCAGACGGTATTACAGCCAGTAGAGTTGACGAGTTAGACTAGACCTGGGGATATCGGGATTCAAACCGCCACTCGAGCACAAAGCTCCCTGGCTGACTTTGGACCAGTCACTCTGACTGATTTCCCACTAGCCTTATGCCGCTCTCACTCCACTCGTCTCTGCGGGACTTCCGTCGGATTTCACACTATCTGCGCCGGGGCTGCAACTCGCTCCGCCTCTTTCGCGCGGCAAACAAGATCCTCTGAAAATCAGCTTCCGCTTGCCGTGTGAAAAAGGCAAAGCCAGTTGCATCCCCTGGGCAGATAGTGTGAAATCTGACGGAAGCCCCGCCGAGAAGAGGAGTGCGAGAGCTGCATAAGGGGAGTGGGAAATTGGTCTCTCTCTCTCTCTTAGGCAAGCTTAGCTCACAGAAAAGGAGAACTAACCTCAACTCCTGCAGCGATAAAGATACCACAAGGGTTGGCTTCTCTGATCTAAGGTCAGACATACATGAAGGTCACCCACTGAGGCTCTGAACTGTATTTATTTATTTATATTTCTTAAATCCTCATTTCGCCCTTTCCCCAAGGCTGTGTTGGACAGGGCGTTATCAGAAGTGGCCCCCAATGTTGCCGAAGTCCCCTTTCTAGCAAGACTCGTTTATTGCATTCCCCATTTCCCTTTAGATGACAAGTTAAAAATGGTCTCGGAGGCCATCAGAAGTGCACTGATCAGTGGAGTGTTGATTGTTCAGCTCGTAGATGATTAACTTCTGACATATTTGACCAGTTATCGGCTTCTCTTGGCTGCCGCTACGTATTCTTCCTAGTTAGCAATGGTTTTTGCTTATGGATGGTTTTTCTGTGTTCTGTCATAAGGAGACTTAAGGAGGTCAGAACTTGGTGGGCTCAAGCTATTTTTAAATGAAGAAAGCCAGAATTCACATGAGACTACATTCAAGACCCTTAACATTATCCTCACAAGGGTCTTTTCAGATGGGCTGATATTATCATAAGGGTATTATGATGATTATTTCTTTCCATCCCAGTGCTATAAGACCTACTGGACCCAGACTGTAAGGCAGAATTTGCCATTTTAGTACAATTGTTCTCTGCAATTTTAGATTTTATATATTTTAAATTGGTTTTTTTACCGTTGATCGTTTTTATGATGCAACCTGCCCTGAGCCTGTTCTACGGGAAGAGTGGACTAAAAATCTAAATAAATGAATAAGGGGCTGACTGAGCACAGCGTCACTCTTCGGTTCCAAATCTTTCATCTTCCACAAATTTGCTAGATGACCTTGGCCTCCCTCCACCCATCTGTCTTTTGGAGATAATAATTCTGGCCTGCTTGTCAAGACTGTTGTGCAGAGCACAAGTGGTTGATACATTTGAAACCCACCGCAAGTGGCTATGCAAATACTACATCAGTTTGGTGTAGTGGTTTAGTGTGTGAACTCTAACCTGGGAGAGCTGGGTTTGATTCCCCACTCCTCCACTTGCACCTGCTGGAATGGCCTTGGGTCAGCCAGAGCTCTGGCAGAGGTTGTCCTTGAAAGGGCAGCTGCTGTGAGAGCCCTCTCAGCCCCACCCACCTCACAGGGTGCCTGTTGCAGGAGGAGAAGATCTAGGAGATTGTAAGCCGCTCTGAGACTCTGATTCAGAGAGAAGGGCAGGATATAAATCTGTAGTCTTCTTCTCTGCAGAGGAGGGTAAGCCAAAGCCAAGAGCATGCCACGCACTCAGGCCACAAAGCAAGTTTACAGAATGCGCAAAATTCGAACCGGGGACTTCTCGGCTTGGCGCCAGCATGCCAGATAGACACGCTCCCCCTACCCCCTCCAAGTCTGAGCGAGCCTCCTTCAGGGAAGGAGGAGGAGGAGGTCAGGCTCCGAAGCGGCTGAAAAGGAAGCGTACGCACATCGATAGAACGTCGCGCTTTCATCTCCGCCGAGAGAGGAAGTCCTCCCGCCCCCATACAATGCAGAGCAGATCAGGGGCCCAGATACCAGCTTGGTTGAGGGCTGGCTGCGGCAGATTCCTAGGAAAGATACGGCTGTTCCCTCGTGCCACCCACGGCCTCTTCCCCCTCCCTGCCCCCCCAGGTGTGGAAAGGTTAAAATTTGCAAGCCTACAGCTCGAACTCACAGCACGGTGCCGATCCGAGCAGAAGAAAGGCCACTTTCCATCACTGAGGCCTGCAAACCCCAACCTTCCCCTCTGTCTGTCAATCATTCCTAGGGTTGCCAATCCCCAGGTGGGGGCAGGGGATCCCCCCATTTGGAGGCCCTCCCCCCGCTTCAGGGTCATCAGAAAGCAGGCGGGGGGGGGGGAACGTCTGCTGCGCACTCCATTATTCCCTATGGAGACCGATTCCCATAGGGTATAATGGAGAATTGATCTGTGGGTATCTGGGGGGGGGGCTGTTTTTTGAGGTCAAGGCACCACATTTGCAGCACAGCACCCAAATCAGCCTCTTCCCTTTTAAGCAGAACCAGGGGCTATCGCAGTGTCCCTCCTCTTCCAACAGACTTATTTAAGAGACACCTGTACAAAGTAATTGACGTGCCTTGTGGCCAATAGCCCTGTCTGATCCCTTTTAACTGGAGATGCTGGGGATCGAACCCGGGACCTTCTGCGTACAAAGCAAATACTCTGCCGCTGAGCCATAGACGGCCCAACCAACCCGTCCCTTACGGAGGCCCTGCTTCCTCAGGTTGGTGCCCTCTGTGTCATGCGACAGAGATGAAAGGGTTAACTGCGTACCCCCTCCTCCGTCTTAGTGCCCTCTCTAACACAGGGGCCCAAGTGGGCAGGAACCTAACAGGTCAAGCTTTTCCTCGTAAGAGAGCAAGCGATAGGGAAAGGCTTCGCCAGTTTAGCTGCAAAACGCACATCGGCTCTGCTGGGTCGGAACAAAAGCACCGGGAACGGAAGTGAGACGGCAACCCACTGCATCCTATTCAGTGTCCTGGCTCTTCAAGCTATTTTAGGATTCTTTTTCCAGAAAAGGAAAAAGAACTCTAATATTCTTAGTGCTTGGTGGGGGGGGCATAGTGGGAGGGCTTCTAGTATCCTGGCCCCCCTGATGAACCCCCTGATGGCACCTGGTTTTTTGGCCCCTGTGTGACACGGAGCATTGGACTGGATGGGCCGCTGGCCTGATCCAGCATGGCTTCTCTTATGTTTGTAAAGGCAATCCTTGGACAATAATTTGCCTACTACTAGATAATTTGTCCCGTGGCGCGGAGTGGTAAAGCTGCAGTACTGCAGTCCTAAGCTTTGCTCACAACCTGAGTTTGATCCCGGCGGAAGCTGGGTTTTCAGGTAGCTGGCTCGAGGTTGGCTCAGCCTTCCATCCTTCCGAGGTCGGTCAAAGGAGTCCCCAGCTTGCTGGGGGGAAAGCGTAGAGGACTGGGGAAGGCAATGGCAAACCACCCCGTAAAAAAGCCTGCCGTGAAAATGCTGCAAAAGCAACGTCGCCCGCCCCAGAGTCGGAAACGACTGGTGCTTGCACAGGGGACTACCTTGACTTTTAGGACATTTCTACTCTTTTTCTCACTTCCCTGGAGCAAAAGGAGACCCAGCTGGTTCTCCTTCCCTCATTTTACCCTCCCACCGACCCTGTGGAGCAGACCTGGCTTGGCAGCTCTGTCCTGTGTGGCACAGAATGCCTTTACCCCAGATCAGTCGGGTGCCCACGGGTACAGCTGGGAGGGGGCCGAGAGAACAGAACAGCATGCCCCTTCTTGCCCAGGCATGGAGGATAGCACTCTCTGGCCGCTCCCTGCCCGCCTTGGGTGCCCGCCAGCGGAGCTGTTTGCCTTCGCAGGGGCAAGGGGGTGGTGGGTGGGAACGGGCTCCGGCAGGGGCAGCCGCGCCCCTCTCTGCCAAGCAGGCCCAACCGGCCGGGCAAGAGGACGGGCAGGCTCCGTGGAAACTGCCAGGCGTGGCTGGCGCTGGAGCACTCTGACCCGGGAGCTGGGTGCGGCCGCGTCATGACAGCAGCCTGGGCCTGGGTGCCAGCTCAGCCAGAACCCACATGGCAAGGGGCAATTTCTCAGAGCCAGCTGCCTCCTCCGGGGTAGCATTGGGGGAAGACAATCTGACCAAGGCTTTTTCTCTTCCCAGGATGCCAGCTGCCCTGGCCTGCCCTTGAGGAACCAGGCAGCTGGGTTCCTTGCCTTGCTTCTGTGCCACACCTAGATGGTGAAGCCAAATCTCTGTTCTCCACCCACCCACCCCCTGACATTCAGGGTACCATCTTCTCCAGCATAGTTCTCAGGTCTTTTAACCACTGTAGGCAGGCCTCATTTTGGGCAGGAGTTCACAGGAGCGGAGCTCCAGAGCCTCTACATTTTATTGTGCTCTTTCTGCCTTACCCCAAATCCTCACCCCATCCCTGTGCCCCCAATCCCTGACATTCAGGGTTCCATCTTCTCCAGCACAGTTCTCAGGTCTTTTAACCACTGTACCTAGGCCTCATTTGGGGCAGGAGCTCACAGGAGTGGAGCTCCAGAGCCTCTACATTTTATTGTGTTCTCTCTCTCTCTCTCTCTCTCTCCCTCTCTCCCCCTCTCTCTCTCTTTCTTTCCCCCCTCCCCCTAAAAAACACTTGCTTCTGAGCTCCATTGTTCAACCACCCCCGTGAGAATTTTGCTGAACTCTAAGACTTGACAAACTTTCTAGTATTTCCGCCCCCCCCCCAAAAAAAATGGGGAAAGAACCAAAACATATAAAGCAGACAGATGGGAAATCTTCCTCAAGCCACCGTGGCCACAAAGGAGAAAGTCATTTTAAAAAGTACGATGGGAGTCAGGTTTTATTATGACAATTGTAATTCAAGAAGCATTTTAAGGGAGATGCTGAGCTGATATCATTTGGTACCCCTTCCAGTGATGTCGGGGGTGTGCGACAGATGCAAATGAGCTGTGCTAATGAGCTCCAGCACCTCTTTTTCCTACAAAATGACCCCTGACTTTAGGTCAGGTGGCCTGGGAGTGGATACTCAGGGGTGTTTTGAATTTCAGACTGTGGGCAGGGGCCCCGTTTCAGGCCTCATTAACCCTGCCGTGTCCGCACTTTCTCCACAATCACCTCTCCTATCCGCTGTTCCCATTCGCAATCCAAATTATTGTGGGAGACTGATTCCCAGATCTCTCGCTCCTACCACTCTGTTAAGCCCTTGGGCAGAAGCGCAGCTTTTCCTGGCACTGAAACCATGGTGGTGGGGTGGGGGGTGGGGAAATAGAAGCTTCATGGTGGGGGTGGGGTGGGGGAATTAGAAGCTTCACCTGTTGAATTCTGCCTGGTGGGCTGCTGTTTGACAGTTCGAGGAGGGAATTCTCTGTTGGAATTCTCTGTCTGAGGCAGTGATGCTCTGTATTCTTGGTGCTGGGAGGAGCAACAGTGGGAGGACTGCTCATTTCCTGGCCCCACTGGTGAACTTCCTGATGGCATCTGGTTTTCTGGCCACTGTGTGACACAGAGTGTTGGACTGGATAGGCCATCGCCCTGATCCAACATGGCTTCTCTTATGTCTGGGGCAGTGATGCTCTGTATCCTTGGTGCTTGGGAAGGACAACAGTGTGAAGACTTCTAGTGTCCTGGCCCCACTGATGGACCTCCTGATGGCACCTGTGGTTTTTTGGCCACTGTGTGACCCAGAGTATTGGACTGGATGGGCCATTGGCCTGATCCAACATGGCTTCTCTGATGTTCTTATGTTTGGGGCAAGTGATAATCTGTATTCTTGGTGCTTGTGGAGGGGGGGGGGGGAGCAACAGCGTGAGGGCTTCTAGTGTTTTGGCCTTATTGATGGACCTCCTAATGGCACCTGGGTTTTTTGGCCACTGTGTGACACAGAGTATCAGACTGGATGGGCCTTTGGCCTGATCCAACATGGCTTCTTATGTTCTTATGTCTGGGCAGTGATGCTCTGTAGTCTTGGTGCTTGGGAGGGGCAACAGTGTGAGGGCTTCTAATGTTCTGGCCCCATTGATGGATCTCCTGATGGCACCTGGGGTTTTTTGGCCACTGTGTGACACAGAGTATTGAGCTGGACGGGCCTTTGGCCTGATCCAAAATGGCTTCTCTTATGTACTTCAGTCATGAAAGCGGCCGGCCCGCTTCGAACACTGAAAAAGAAAAGAAAAATATCCTGGTTCTCCACTCCCCGCCTCGAGCCGGGAATAGAACCCCGGAGCCCTGAGATTACCCACAAGCCCTCCGCACCTGGCCTTGCGGCCGCAGGTGGGAAGCAGGAAGGCCGGTTTAGTCGCAATTAAGCCGTCAGGCCCCCTCGGAGTTTACCAATCCTGACAGAACCCCGATCAGATTAGAGGAGGATTAAGGAGGAAGAGTCGAGGCTGGGATTAGAGGAGGTTGTTCCGCCACAGGCAAGAGTGGAAGATGGTTTCGCGAGGGGGAGGGAAAGGTGTTTCAAGGCAAGCGGCGGAGGGAGTTGAAAGACGTCCTCAGGAATAAGGTCTCATCCACTGAACTCCTGGGCTATCAGCTGCCTGGCAAGCAGAAATCCAACAGGTTCAGCTGTCCCCAGAAAGGGGAGCGAGGCACACCCTGCTGAAGTTTTTACTGTCCCTTAAAAGGGGGTGGGTAGTAGGAGAGAGATATTATCTACTTGGAGCATCTCTTGAAGAAGACGATATTGGATTTATATCTCGCCCTATACTCTGAATCTCAGAGTCTCAGAGCGGTCACGATCTCCTTTACCTTCCTCCCCCACAACAGACACCCTGTGAGGTGGGTGGGGCTGAGAGGGCTCTCACAGCAGCTGTCCTTTCAAGGACAACTCCCACGAGAGCTATGGCTGACCCGAGGCCATTCCAGCAGGTGCAAGTGGAGGAGTAGGGAATCAAACCCGGTTCTCTCAGATAAGAGTCCGCGCACTTAAATCACTACACCAAACGGGCTCTTTTATGTCCCCCCAATCCAGTTCAGTCCTCTCATCTTCATAACTGGATGTCGACATGAAAGTCTCTGGGCAAGTGCAGAGAGAAACGCTCCCTCCTGTTCTGAGTGACTCACAGCCCTGAAAATGGGGTTTCAGATGCATGGTAATCCCCTAGGGCGCTCTTGGAGCAGGGTGGGTGACCTCGCCACACAAATGCTGACCTGTTAAAGACAACAATAGAGATGTGCCAATGCTCGGAAACTATTCTCAAATACACACCGCCTTCCCACGTTGCTTCTTGGTGCGCCCGTTTGTTTCCTCCGCACCGATGTCTCCTGTGCGGCTTTCAATGCCAAGAGGGCTGTTTGCTCTTTGGGTTAAAGATATACTAGAGTCAGACCACAACCGTCGCTATCGCTGGCTCAAAACCCATTTCCGCAGCAGCGGGGGTGCAAAATGGCCAGCGCCCAGCGCCTCCGTGGTCGTGACGCGTGCTTGAGACGAGAACACTGCAAATTTATACCCCGCCCTTCTCTCTGAACCAGAGAATCAGAGCGGCTCACAATCTCCTATATCTCCCCCCCACACACACAACAGACACCCTGTGAGGTGGGCGGGGCTGAGAGGGCTCTCACAGCAGCTGCCCTTTCAAGGACAGTCTGAGAGCGGTCGACAATCTCCTTTACCTTCCTCCCCCACAACAGACACCCTGTGAGGTAGATGAAGATATTGGATTTATATCCCGCCCTCCACTCCGAAGAGTCTCAGAGCGGCTCACAATCTCCTTTACCTTCCTCCCCCACAACAGACACCCTGTGAGGTAGATGAAGATATTGGATTTATATCCCGCCCTCCACTCCGAAGAGTCTCAGAGCGGCTCACAATCTCCTTTACCTTCCTCCCCCACAACAGACACCCTGTGAGGTAGATGAAGATATTGGATTTATATCCCGCCCTCCACTCCGAAGAGTCTCAGAGCGGCTCACAATCTCCTTTCCCTTCCTCCCCCACAACAAGACACCCTGTGAGGAAGATGAAGATATTGGATTTATATCCCGCCCTTCTCTCTGAACCAGAGAATCAGAGCGGCTCACAATCTCCTTTACCTTCCTCCCCTACAACAGACACCCTGTGAGGTGGGTGGGGCTGAGAGGACTCTCACAGCAGCTGCCCTTTCAAGGACAACCCCTGCCAGAGCTATGGCTGACCCAAGGCCATTCCAGCAGCTGCAAGTGGAGGAGTGGGGAATCAAACCCGGTTCTCCCAGATAAGAGTCCGCACACTTAACCACTACACCAAACTGGCTCTCTAAGGTCTCCAAGGAGACAAAGTCTCCCCACCAAAGAGAGTGACGTGCCCGGGGAGGCAACCAAATGGTGAAAAATGCCCGGTCTTGCAAATCACAGCCCCAAAAGGCCAGTGTCCTACAAAACCCAAAATGTGGACCGTGAACTAGAAAGGGTGGGCAGCAGAAAAGTGGGAGCAGTGCACCATCGAGAGCAACCATCGCTATGCCTAACCCCACCCCCCCACCCCCAAGGCCTGAGCAGCATCTGGAGGGGGCAGGGGGCAAAATCTTGTTACTAAGGCCCAAAAACAAGCACACTGGCTCCCAGCGTGAGTTCGACTCGGTCTGATCCAGAGGAGAGGAGGAATCGCCTGTACTTCACAAAAGAGCAGAAGTGGAGTTGGGAACAGATGTTTGGAAGGTTCGCAAGAAAGACAGGGTGACTGTAACTTTGGCAGCTCTTGAGAGTTAAGAACATAAGAACACAAAGAGAAGCCATGTTAACTCAGGCCAGTGGCCCATCCCGTCCAACACTCTGTCACACAGTAGCCAGCTGCCACCAAGAGGTCCATCAGTGGGGCCAGGAGCCCTCCCACTCTTGCACACACACACCCTGAAGCACCAAGAATACAGAGCCTCTCTGCCCCAGACAGAGAGTTCCATCTCTACCTTCTGGCTAATAGCCACTGATGGACCTCTGCTCCAGATATTTATCCAGTCCCCTCTTGAAGCCGTCTATGCTTGTAGCTGCCACCACTTCCTGTGGCAGTGAATTCCACCTGTTAATCACCCTTTGGGTGACGAAGGACTTCCTTTTATCCGTTCTAACCCAACTGCGCTCAGCGATTTCACGGAGCGGCCACGAGTTCTTGTATTGTGAGAAAGGGAGAAAAGGACGCCTTTCTCTGCCTTCTCTATCCCACGCGTAATCTTGTAAACCTCTAAACCGCTAGTTATGTCAGCAATGGTAGGTTCCTGAGTGGGGGGGGAGCAGGACCCACCAATTCAGAGCGGGAGGGGGATAATCTTAAAGCCGACAGGGCCGGTGTCAGCGGCAGAGCATGCAATCTGCAAGCAGAGGGCGGCCACCTCCGTTCCTGGCATCTCGAGGACTGCTTCCATGCTGCGCAGAACACTGCACTATCGCTGAGCGATTGCAAGGCATTTGCAACTAGGTTATCCTAGGAGGAGGAGACGATCCAGCTGCAAATGGTATCTACAGCACCATGGGTTGTGCAAGATCTGACAAACGTGAGACCACAGCCCGGGGAAACAGCTGCAGGTCACTGGAGATTAGAAAGGCCTACTTAGCATCACAAGAGAGCCCGCTGAGCTGGACAGGCCAACAGCCTGAGTGAAGAACAGGAGTCCCCAACATGGTGCCCATGGATGGTACAGCATCCGCCAGCACTTTTCTTAGTGTCCACCAAGCGATTTTAGAAAGCAAGTGAGTCCAGGTGGGGTAGGGTTGCCAAGTCCCCCGCAGCCTCTGTGGGACTATGGTACCATAGAGTTTTCCTTCCAAATTGCAAGAGTGGCTGGGGAAACCATAGAGTTTCCCCAGAAGCTCCTAGAGCGGCTAGTGCATAATGTCACTGGCGATGATGTCACTTATGAGAGACGTCATCACGCCGGCGACATCAGGAGGGGATCCCCCCGCCGGCCCACTGCAGGCTGGTGGGTTGGGAGACCCCCAAAGCGAGAGAAGCCCCGCCCCACCCGGGAGCTTGGCAACCCTGAGGTGGGGTCAGGCCACCAGCCATCTGATTGGTTAGGGAGATTAAAAGAACTTTGTTTCAGAAACAGCTGCGCCCACTCTCACTCCTCTTTCCCAGTGTATTTTAAAAATTACTGTTCTTCTCCGCTACAGTTGGGGTTCCTCTGTGTGTATGGCTTCGTCTCTTGTGGCAGCCATTTTCTGGTTGGCTCCAGAGTTCCTCTGTGTGCATGGCTCCGCCTCTTGTGGTAGCCATTTTCTGGTCAGCTCCGCCTCTTGTGGCAGCCATTTTGTAGTTGCACCCACCACCCTGTGTCAGAATCCCAAAGGTGCTCACAAGCTCAAAAAGACAGTAGAAAGACAACATGCCTTTGGTGACCTCGTGGCATGCAGAACGTTTGCGCCTCAATCTCAACCGGCAGGGCAAAGAAAGGCCTTGCCGGGCAACCATTGGAAGCTAACAGAACTGGACAGGACGGGCAGCAGCAGGTGCCAGCTCTGCAGGGTCCCAAATTCAACCCCACGGTGCATCCACTTCAAAGGATCCCAGGTGCTGAAAAAGACCCTTCTGGGTCCAAAACCTTGTAGAGCTTCTGCTGGCCAGAGGAGATAACGCTGGGCTAGGCTGACCAAGGGCAGAGGGGAACTCGCTACATTCACTGCGAGGGGGGTGGGGGGCGTGGCTGAGTGGCAGAGCACCTGCTTTGCATGCCAAAGGCTCCGGGTTCAATTCCCCGCCTCTCTAGTGCAAGGAATTCAGGCGTGAAGAAATGAGAAGGAGTTTTCTCTGCCTGAAACTCCAGACAGCGGCTGCCAATCAGAGCAGGGGGACACCAAGCTAGATGAATCAGTAGCCTCTCTCGATGCATTAGCGATTCTGTTGTGCAAGAGAAGAATTATGGGACCTTTGGGGAGGAGGGCCAATCGGGTGGATCAGCAGCCCGAGATTAATTCTGGGCCAGACAAGAGGGCACAAACTTCAGTGAACTAGTTTATGGATTCCCAACCATGCAGGGTGCTAAGGAGTTTTCCATGAAGGCTAAGAAAGTTAGGAAGAACAGTGAAGGTAAGGACCATTCCAGCTGGAAGCATCACAGTGCTCCAAAGAAACAAGATTTGACTGACAAAATACTTGAGACAGCAGGAAAGATATACTTGCACTTTGTCTTAAGGGCAAGCTACTAAAAGATGGAGAAAATCTCTGGAAACCTTTTAATGAATGGCTTAATGCATGAACTTGATTTTGTGCATTATCTTTCTAATGTATCCTTCATTTTGATATGGTTGAATCTATAGTAGCAAACTCTTTAGAATAACCTATAGGCTAAGAGCCCTGTGGTGCAAAGTGCTAAAGCTGCAGTATTGCAGTTCAAACTCTCTACTCATGACCTGAGTTCGATCCAGGCGGAAGCTAGGTTCTGGTAGACGGCTGAAGGTTGACTCAGCCTTCCATCCTTCCGAGGTTGGTAAAATGAGTACCCAGCTTGCTGGGGGGAAAGCGTAGATGACTGGGGAAGGCAACAGCAAACCACCCCGTAAAACGTCTGCCGTGAAAATGTTGTGAAAGCAACGTCACCTTGTTAAAACTAAGAGTACTATTGTGTATTTTAGTGTTGCAGAGAAAAATGATATTGATTCTGTTTCACTTTTACCCCTTTTCCCTTACCATTTCTGTATTCCCTTACCCCTCCACTTTTCAAAATTTCAATAAAATATATATAAAACCAAGGTTAGGGCAATTTCTCAGTGGAACAGGCTTCCTGGGGAAGTGGTGGGCTCTCCTTCCTTGGAGGTCTTTAAACAGAGGCTGAGCGCGGAAGAATAGATGCTTTCGAGCTGTTGGTGCAGGAGAAGACTCTTGAGAGTCCCTTGGACTGCAAGAAGATCAAATCAGTCAGTCCTAAGGGAGATCAACCCAGACTGTTCCCTGGAAGGTCACAGATGCTGAAGCTGAAGCTCCAGTACTTTGGCCCCCAAATGAGAAGAGAGCACTCCCTGGAGAAGATCCTGATGCTGGGAAAGACAGAAGGCAAAAGAAGAAGAGGACGGCAAAAGATGAGATGGCTGGACAGCATTACTGACAGGGCTCTTTTTCTAGCAGGAGCGCCTCTGCATATTAGGCCACACCCCCTGATGTAACCAGTCCTCCTGGAGCTTACGGTAGGCCCTGTACTAAGAGCCCTCTAAGCTCTTCAAGGATTGGCTACATCAGGGGTGTGTGGCCTAATACGCAGAGGAGCTCCTGCTAGAAAATTTTGAGCAGACTTCAGAGGATGGTGGAAGACAGGAGGGCCTGGCGTGACTCGGTCCATGGGGCGTCACAAAGAGTCGGACTCAACTGTGAGACTGAACAACAACAACCAGAGGCTAAATGGCCATTTGACAGTAATGCTGATTCTGTGATTTAGGCAGATCATGAGAAGGAGGTTTGCCTCTGTGCTTGGCTCTCGTGGCCTTTTCTTACACACCCAGGAAAATCCGGAATGCCACTTCGGGGTCAGGAAGGGATTTCCCTCCAGGCCAGTTGAGCCCAGGGATCCTGGAGGCTTTTTGCAGGGGACACTTTGGGAGAGTTGATAATGTCCTACATTTAAAGCCCTATATGGCCTGGGACCTGCCTACCTGAGGGACCGTCTCTCCCCACACGTTCCCCAGAGAATACTGAGGTCTGGGACTCAAAATCTTCTCAACATCCCCGGGCCCAAGGAAGTGCGTCTCAAGACAACTAGAGACAGGGCCTTTTCTACAATGGCCCCTATGTGGTGGAACCAGCTACCGGAAGAGGTGAGGGCCCTGCGGGATCTTACTCAGTTCCGCAGGGCCTGTAAGACGACCCTCTTCCGGTTAGCCTATGTCTGACTGGATAAATGTAGCTTTCTAGATTTCTGTGATTACTGTATAGTTTTAATGCTAAATAATTTTAAGGTTTTTAGATGCTTGATTTTAAATGTAATTACTTTGTTCCGATTTTATTGTTTTATTGTCTGTTGTAAGCCGCCCTGAGCCACTTGTGGGAAGGGCGGGATATAAATCCTAGAATAAATAAATAAATAAATAAAATTGTGTCAGGGATTGGAGAGCCAGTTTGCTTACGTTCTGAATAAAACTAAGTTGTTCTTAAAGGTGCAATTGACTCCTAACTTTAATACCATAAAGTAGAATTTTTGCTCACAAGACTCTGCAGCTCAGAGGGAACATTGGCCTCTACCCCGCTTCAATTGCTACGAAAGAGCAAACACGAACCTAAAGAAGGCACCCTTGTCTTCTGAGTGTGATTTCTGACTCCTCTCGGTAGTGACACCGAAGCCGCATCTTTGTCATGCATCCCTTTCCCTCTTCGCCCCCCCCCCCCGTCATTGTTCACCTTGGGTGCTCTGGGTTCAGGTTGCTCTTCCTGTTTTCAGAGAAAGATCTGCGCAGTGGCAATCAGTGGGCCAGCAATGGGGCCCACGAGAATCGCACGCCCGCAGCCTCCCCACCACCCTGAACCATTGCTCCGTCGTTGACGAGCGCCATTTCGGATCCCGGGCCTGAGGCTGAAACTACCCTCCCTGCACTTGGCAAAAACAACCTGCAGTTGCTGCATGTCTTGCAAGCCAAGGGTCGACGGGCAAACCGCCTCCTCCATGAGGTCTGGCAGCACGCCTCTCCAAAGAGATTGTACAATCAGAACAATAGCCGAGAAGCCACATTTCCAAGAGCGGGTTGGAAACACATCAAAGGCTGCGTTTTTTGCCCCACCAAACTGAACGCTGCGACCGCTAACGCACGGCAGACCCAGCAAGGACTCGGGAAGCCTTTTTCTGCCACACGCCCGGGAGAGCACAAAATGGGGGAGTGACCAAGAACCTGGCACAGGGTATGCCATCAGCATTCCCCAATTCAGGGCATCTGCCAGGGCTGACAGGTTCCCCCCTTAAGCCCCCTGATGCCACCCAAATGCCCCTTTGCCTCCCGGCGCTATCAGGAAGAAGCACATACGTGGTGCGTGTGGCTGGAAGCACAGGTGACAAGACAGCATGCAAAGGAGTAATCCGGCCAGGGTGGGGTTGCCAATCCCCAGGTGGGGCCAGGGGATTCCCCCAGTTTCGAGGCCCTCCCCCTGCTTCAGGCTCATCAGAAAGCGGGAGGGGGGGGGGAGGGAAATGTCTGCTGGCCACTCTGTTATTCCCGAGACAGATTCCCATAGGTATAATGGAGAATTTATCTGCAGGTACCTGGGGCTCTGGGAGAGCTGTTTTCTGAGGTAGAGGCACCAAATCTTCACATAGCATCTGGTGCCTCTCCTCAAACAATCCCCCCACCCCCAGGTTTAAAAAGACTGGACCAGGGGGTCCAATTCTGTGACCCCCCCCCCCAAAGGTGCTCCTCTCCTCCTTTATTTCCAATATAAGGAAGGCATTTTAAAAGTGTGGTCCCTTTAAATGTGATGGCCAGAGCTCCCTCTGGAGTTCTACCATGCTTGTCACAACAACCTTGCTCCACCCCCAAAGTCTCCTGGCTCCACCCCCCACCCCGAAGTCCCCAGATATTTCCTGAGTTGGACCAGGCAACCCTAGGCCAGGGAGGATGTGAGCAGGCCACTGGGAGAGCAAGCAGAGGGTAGAGACGGGAGGGGTCCAAAAACCCTCTGCCCTGCAAAACCTAGAATCACAGCATCATAGAGTTGGAAGGGACCTCTGGGGTCATCTAGTCCAACCCGCTGCACAATGCAGGAAACTCACAAACCCCTCCCCCTCGATTCACAGGATCCTCATTGCTATCCGGTCTGAATCCAGCCCTCAGCGGGCAAGCAACCCAGACTTGCCAACCTCCAGGTGGGGCCTGGAAATACCTCAGAATTCCATTTGACCTCCAACTGGCAGGGATCAGCTCCCCTGGAGAAAATGGCTGCTTCGGAAGGTGGAATTTACCCTGGGATACGTCACCAAGGTCCCTCCCCCCCCCCCCGCACAAACCCCACCCTTCACAAGTGCCACCCACAAATCTTCAGGAATATCCCAGAGCTGGCAACCGTATAGTAGGGTTGCCAATTTCCAGGTGGGGGCTGGAGATCCCCCACTATTACTACAGGTCTTCGGCTGACAGAGATGAGCTCAGCTGGAGAAAATGGCTGCAATGGAAAGCGGACTCTGTGGCCTTAAACTCCACCGAAGTCCCCCCCCCTCATCAAACCCCGCCCTTCCTCAGGCTCCACCCCCAAAACCTCCAAGTATTTCTTAACCCAGAGCTGGCAATTTTAAGGCAACTATTTGCGGCTGGAAAGGAGCAGTGACTGGTTGGGGGGGTGGGGGGGCTTGAATTTGACCTACAGCGTCCCGCCGCTCGGCTCCGGGGGCAACGCCACAGAAATGCCCCACGTTTCAGATCCGTCTCTTTACCACCACAGTCTTGATATTCTAGTCCCCATCCCTTATAAGTCAATATACCACTATTTACTTTTGGGGAATGCCTTCTTGCAAAACACACTGCAAAGGTAAGGCACTAGATTCACCAAAAGACAGGGGTCACCAGCCTTTTTCGAGCCAATGGCCACCACTAGAATTGTGACACAGAGTGCCGGGTGCAGCCCCAAAATGGCTGCCCCAGGAGGCGGAGCCAAACCCACAGAGGAAGCCAAAGTGCAGGGGAAAAGAGGATGATTAAAAAAAAAAAAACATGGGGAAAGAGGAGTGAAACTGAATAAAACCATCCCTGAAGTAGCAGCTGCCCCCAAAACCCAGTTATTTTAATCTGTCCAGTCAATCAGATCTCCAGAGAATAATCCAGAAGTCCTGCTGCGTAGTGTCCCATCTGATCCCACCCATTTTCTAAAATGCCTGGTGGGCACCACGTGGGGGACCCCCTGAATTAGACAAACAGTGGATGCCCCTTTTACCCTAATGCAGAAGACTGCAGACTTATACCCCGTCCTCCCTGTCCCATCAGTAGCTCTTAGCCACAGCATATTCTTGGAACTCTCTGTCTGGGGCAGTGATGCTCTGTATTCTTGGTGCTTGGGGGGAGGGGGAACAGTGGGAGGGTTTCTAGTGTCCTGGCCCCACTGATGGACCTCCTGATGACGCCTGGGTTTTTGGCCACTCTGTGACACAGAGTGTTGGACTGGGTGGGCCATTGGCCTGATCCAACATGGCTTCTCTTATGTTCTTATGTTCTGAATCAGCGTCTCACAGCAGCTTACAATCTCCTTCCTCCCCCACAACAGACAACCTGTAAGGTTGAGAGGCTGAGAGAGCTCTTCCAGAAGCTTCCCTTTCGAGGACAGCTCTGCAAGAGCTATGGCTGACCCAAGGCCATTCCAGCAGCCGCAAGTGGAGGAGTGGGGAATCAAACCCGGTTCTCCCAGATAAGAGTCCCTGCACGCTTAACCACTACACCAAACTGGCTCTTAAATACTACACCAAACTGGCTCCTCCTACATGTGTGTACGCATGAAGGCTTCAAGTAACACTCTGCCTGACCCCCCTCACACCCTGGTGATGCTCATTTTCACAGGCCGATCACAGATCCTAGGGAAAATATTTTTTCTAGAACCCCTTTCGCCAAGGAACAAGTATCTCCTTGGGTTTGAAAGAGCAGGGTTAGCAGAGCTAACCCACAGAAAAATCCTTCGGCGACAGAACAGTTTGTGTGTGTTGTTGCGGGGGAGAGCAGTGCCGTAAGGGAACTGAACACCCCAACTGTGAAATATCGGAGGGTATCAGAATCTCGAGGGTCCCTGAGCACGCGCAGAGGGCCTTTTCTGTACTTGTGGACTGCAGCCAACAGACCCTGAAAGCTGCTTCCAGATCGGGATGGGCTGTGTGGGGGGGGGGGGGCGTGCAGCACCCAAGCTTTCGACCGCAGCCCTGCCGACAATCAAAATTCAGCGCCGGGTACAGGCCGGATGCTACAGCGGGGCTGAGCTATCCCTGCCAGGCGTGGGGGAGGGGATTTTCCACCCCTGCATTTGTGGGGGGAAGATGCTGACAAGATAAGCCGGGGAGGTGGCGTGGAGGGCGTCAGAGAAGAAAGAAGACAAGACATCTTTGGGTGCTGGGGCTGCGCATTTACGGGAAACCCAGAGTACAAAAGGTGACCAGATGCAAAAGAAAACGAAACCCTGGTACCTTGGGTCAAGGGCACTGGGGAATTTTGGCAGATAGAGCTTAGCACAGAGAGGAAAGAAGCTGCCCTTACCAAACTTTCCCATTACATTTTAAACCCCATTCCCCCAACCCACAAAGAGTTCAAGGGCAACACCACAATTCTCCCACCTCTATTTTATCCTCACAACAGCCGTAAGGATATAAGAAGAGCTCTGGTGGATCAGACCAGTGGCCCATCATGTCCACCATTCCTGCCTCACGCATTGGCCTCAGTCAGTTCCTCTGGAAGGCCAACCACAGGACAGAGAGGCTGAGGCCTTGTCCTCATAAGAACATAAGAGCCCTGCTTGCTCAGACCAGTGGTCCATTTAGTCCAGCATCCTGCCTCACAGAGTGGCTTCAACCAGTTCCTTCCTGAGCAGAGAGACCGAGGCCTGCCCCACATAAGAACAAAAGAAGAGCCCTGCTGAATCAGACCAGCGGTCCATCCAGTCCAATCCAGCATCCTGTCTCACACAGCAGCCTCAGAAACTGTCCTCAACCGTTTTCTCTGGAGGGCCAACAAACAGGGCACAGGGGTTATGGCCTTCCCCTCATAAGAACATCAGAAGAGCCCTGCTGAGTCAGACCAATGGTCCATCTAGTCCAGTATCCTATCTCACACAGTGACCAGCCAGTTCCTCTGGAGGGCCAACAACAGAGAGGCCAAGGCCTTCCCCTGATAAGAAAATAAGAATTATGCAACTGTCCAAGGTCACCCAGAGAGGCCAAGGCCTTCCCCTCATAAGAACATAAGAAAAGCCCTGCTGGATCAGACCAGTGAGGGTCTGTCTAGTCCAGCATCCTGCCTCACACAGTGGCCTCAACCAGTTCCTCTGGAGGGCCAACAACAGGGCAGAGAAGCTGAGGCCTTCCCCTCAGAAGAACATCAGAAGAGCCCTGCTGGGTCAGACCAATGGTCTATCTAATCCAGTATCCTATCTCACACAGTGACCAGCCAGTTCCTCTGGAGGGCCAACAAAAGAGAGGCCAAGGCCTTCCCCTGATAAGAAAATAAGAAGTAAGCAACTGTCCAAGGTCACCCAGAGAGGCCAAGGCCTTCCCCTCATAAGAACATAAGAAAAGCCCTGCTGGATCAGACCAGTGAGCGTCTGTCTAGTCCAGCATCCTGTCTCACAGTGGCCTCAACCAGTTCCTCTGGAGGGCCAACAGGGCAGAGAGGCTGAGGCCTTCCCCTCATAAGAACATAGGAAAAGCCCTGTTGGGTCAGACCAGTGAGGGTCTGTCTAGTCCAGCATCCTGCCTCACACAGTGGCCTCAACCAGTTCCTCTGGAGGGCCAACAACAGGGCAGAGAAGCTGAGGCCTTCCCCTTATAAGAACATCGGAAGAGTCCTGCTAGGTCAGACCAGTGAGGGTCTGTCTAGTCCAGCATCCTGCCTCACACAGTGGCCTCAACCAATTCCTCTGGACAGCCAACAACAGGGAGGGCAATGCCTTCCCCTGATAAGAAAATAAGAAGTATTTCAACTGGTCCAAGGTCACCCAGAAAGCTGGCATGGAAGCTGTGAAAACATTTTACTTATTTCCCTTCATTTATACCCCAACTTTCTCCTCAAAACAGCTTACAACACCGTCCCCTCTTCCTTTTCATCCTCACTGAGAGTGTGTGAGTGGCCCAAGATTGCCCAGCAAGCTTCTGTCGCAGACTAAGAATTCGCACCTGGGTTGCCTAGATCCTAGCCCAACTCTGTAAGGGTTACATCACACTGGCTGTGCCGGGCCAGCTCCAAAGCAGATAGCATTATCCTGTCCTAATACAGATTCTCTGGTTGGACAAATGTAATAACCAATGTTTGGCAACCCAAGCAGCTATCAGCCCCCCCCCCCCCCCCCCGCCCATCAGTCCTCGCCAGGTTAAAACAAGCACCAGAATTTTTTCCAAATCTTTGGCGAATTAAAGCATGAGCAGTCAAACCCTTTGTCCATCAAGGTCCGTATTGTCTACTCAGACTGGCAGCAGTTCTTCAGGGCCTCAGGAGGAGGTCTCTCCCACTACCCGCTACCTGATCTTTTACAACCAGAGATGCTGGGGATTGAACCTGGGACCTTCTGCGTGGCAAGCAGAGGCTCTGCCACTGAGCCATGGCCCCTCCTCATGGCTCTCCAGGGTCTAAGCAGAGATCTTTCACATCATCTACTGCTTGGTCCTTTTAACTGGAGATGTCAGGGATTGAACCTGGGACCTTCTGCATGCCAAGCAGAGGCTCTGCCACTGAGCCACAGCCTCTCTCTATGGCTCTCCAGGGTCTCAGGCTGAGGTCTTTCCCATCACCTACTGAGGTCTTTCCCATCTCCTTTTAACTGGAGATGCCAGGGATTGAACCTGGGACCTTCTGTACACCAAGCAAATACTCTACCCAGGCTCCTCAGGGTAACCTACCTCACAGGGGTGTCGCAAGGAGAAACCAGAGCGGAGGCACCCCACATCTGGAGGAAGGGTGGAATGAGCTATCTAGAGGGCCAGATTGGCATCACTGTTTCTTTCGTACCTATACTTTTCCAGTGTTTCACAGATCAAAATACAAATGCGCTGTCAGCTCCTATCAAGGCACACTGTGTGAAGTCAACCCTTTAGTGCACTGTGATGAAAACTTTTTTCCCAGCCAAGGGTGTTCACTTCACCTGCATTTGTTCCAAGGATTTTTTTTTTTAAAAAAAACAAACCTTAAAGAACTATCGCACTCTGCAAACTAAAACCATACCTTGAAAGCCTGAACTGCCTCACAGGATGTGAGCGACTGTTCACAACATACCTCAGAAGCTGCAGTGTCAAAGAACCGGCTCTGCGGTGTTTGTGTGCAGGTCATGCGCACCAAAGACCAGACGCCCTGCGGGAGATGTAACTTTGAAAGCACCTAACCAGAGAGTTTGGAGGCTCCTTAAAGAGCAAGAGGAGTCAGCCGTGTTGGTCTGTTGCTGCAAAACAGTAAAGAGTCCAGTGGCACCTTTAAGACTAATAAATTTTGTTGTAGCACAAGCTTTTGAGAAACACAGCACTCTGTGCATCTGATGAAGAGAGCTGTGTTTCTCAAAAGCTTATGCTACAACAAAATTTGTTAGTCTTAAAGGTGCCACTGGACTCTTTACTGTTTTGCAGCAACGGACTAACATGGCTAACAAATTTTGTTGTAGCATAAGCTTTTGAGAAACACAGCTCTCTTCATCAGATGCACAGAGTGCTGTGCTTCTCAAAAGCTTATGCTACAACAAAATGTGTTAGTCTTAAAGGTGCCACTGGACTCTTTACTATTTTGCAGCAACAGACTCATGAGTCCAGTAGAACCTTTAAGACTAACAAATTTTGTTGTAGCATAAGCTTTCGAGAAACGCAACTCTCTTCGTCAGATGCATCCGACGAAGAGAGCTGTGTTTCTCGAAAGCTTATACTTCAGTAAAATTTGTTTGTCTTAAAGGTGCTACTGGACTCTTTACTATCGTAAAGAGCAATCAACTCATGGTGGCAGAAGCTACCATGAACCAGAAAGAGAGACACAGATCTACAGCTAAACTTCACATAAGAGAAGCCATGTTAGATCAGGCCAATGGCCCATCCTATCCAACACTCTGGGTCACACAGTGGCCCCAAAACCCAGGTGCCATCAGGAGGTCCACCAGTGGGGCCAGGACACTGGAAGCCCTCCCACTGTGCTCCCCCCCACCCCCCCACCAAGAATACAGAGCATCACTGCCCCAGCCAGAGAGTTCCAACAACACTGTTTCAGGGCAGAACAGAAATGTGAATTCAGGTCTCACAGATACTAGTTGTGTAGGGGGTTGGACTAGATGACCCTGGAGATCCCTTCCAACTCTATGATCCCACCCACTAAGCCACAGGTGTCTTTTTGGCTTAAGCCAAAAGGACCAGGACAATTAAAAAGGGGGGGAAGCCAGGAATTAAAAAGAAACAGAAACTAAGGTACACAACCCCTTGGCACAAGAATCCTGGCTGTAGGACTCACACCACAGACTTCTGGTACCTGACTATTTAGGTTCACGCCAGGGGAAAGAGTTGCAAAGGATGGCACAGCCCGGGCATCGGGACAAGAGGCAGGCCTAGTACTAGCAGCAGCCTGGCGTCTTTGCTCAATGCCCATAAATCCCTCTGTTGCAAGTCAGGCCTGAAGGAAGGGGATTCAGCAGCAGCTCCCAGGAGGTGCCAGTCGAGCGGCGTGCTCGGGCAGGCTCCTGAGAGCAGCCTCCAGGGACAGAGGGCCTCTCCCCTGGGTCAGGACGACCCTGGCACAGCGTGAGCTACCCAGCCCGCCAGCTTGGCGGGGCTGGGAGGGAAGAGAACGAGGGCTGCACAAAAACCACACCAGCCGCCTCGGCTGTGACTTGGCTGCCAGCGAGTTCCCAGAGGAAGGGAGGGGTCCCCGCGGGCACTGGCTTGCCAGCCCCTTTTTTTTTGCAAATTGGGCCGCCAGACCGGCTGTGGACGAAGATGCCGGCGGGCTCTCGGGACCCCGGCTCGACAAGAAGCCAAGCTTCACGCACGAGTTCAAAAGGGAGTTGCTGGAAAAATGACAGACGGGTGCCGGTTGGTGGAGAATCTTCATAAGCTGAATAGGGTTGCCAAGTCCAATTCAAGAAATATCTGGGGACTCTGGGGGTGGAGCCAGGTGCTAGGTTGCGACAAGCATAACTGAATGCCAAAGGGAGTTCTGGCCATCACATTTAAAGAGACCGCACACCTTTTAAATGCCTTCCCTCCCTTGGAAATAATGGAAGGATAGGGGCACCTTGGTTTGGGGCTCACAAAACCGGACCCCCTGGTCCAATCCTTTTGAAACGTGGAGGGTATTTTGGAGAGAGGCACTGGATGCTATGCTGAAAATTTGGTGCCTCTATCTCAAAAAACAGCCCCCCCCCCAGAGCCCCAGATACCGGCAAATCAATTCCCCATTATACCCTATGGGAATCAGTCTCCATAGGGCCCAGCAGACATTTCACCCCCCCCCCAGCTTTCTGATGACCCTGAGGTGGAGGACGGGCCTTCAAACTAGGGGATCTCCTGCCCCCAGCTGGGGATTGGCAACCCTAGGGCTGAACTAGGCAAAGTGTAGGGTTGTCAGGTCCCCTTGACCATTGATGGGGAAGATGCCAGCTCCAGGGTGAGAAATTCCTGGAAATTTGGGGATGAAGCCTTGATCGGACAGAGAAAGACCTTGGCGGGGTACAGAGCCACAGAGTCCACCCTCCAAAACAGCCACTTTCCCCAGGTTGCCAGGTCTGTGCTGGAAAATATCTGGGAACTTTGGGGGTGGAGCTACGAGAGGGCAGGGTTTAGGGAAGAGGAGTGGCCTCAGCAGGATCCAATGCCACAGAGTCCACCCTTCCAAGCAGCCATTTTCTCCGGGGGAGCTGATCTCTGCCAGCCGGAGAGCAGTTCTCAACACGGGAGATCGCCAGGCCCCACCTGGAGGCTGGCAACCCTACTTAGGGGAACCAACTAGTCTCTGTAGTCGGAAGATGAGCTTTCATTCCAGGAGATCTGGAGGCTGACCTAGAAACAAAACACCCTTCTTTAATCAGCACAAGGCAGACTCTTGAGGAGGTCAACCCAGGAGACTAGCGTCTAAAGAAGAGGCGGCCAAGCTTGTTTAATGTAAGAGCCGCGTGGAATAAATGTCAGAGGTCTGAGAGCCGCAAGACATGAACGTCAGATGTTCGAGAGCCGCAAGCAAGGTAAGAAGGCAGGAAGCTGGGGGAGGGGGGGAAGGAGAGGTAGAAAGAAAGCAACTTTACTTTAAATGCATTCTGCAAGCTGCTGGCTGGCTTGGAGAACTGAATTTAAAGAGAGAAATGCCTTTCCCAAGCTGGCCAAAGAGGCGGTGGGGGCTTCAAGAGCCACACAACAGGTGTGAAAGAGCCACAAGCTGCTCTCGAGCCACAGTTTGGCCACCCCTGGTCTACAGCAACGTGAAACTGTGTGGGAAATGATGTGAGAAACAGGCGGCTATGAACACACACGCCTGTGGAATGCGGTAGGGCCATGTGTTACTAGTCCTCAGCATTACTGTGGTGTGTGTGGGGCGGGGGGGGAGGACTGACTTCTGGCTTCTCCTGCTCTGATCCTCCCCCTCCGGACTCCCATTATCCACCATGGGATCTGTGTTACTCTACGCCCTACAGGAACCCGGCCTCTCCCATCTGGAATGGCCCAAAGCTTCTGATGCCCAGTGGGATAGCACCAGCCCAACATAGACTCAGTTCCATACCAAGGCCATTGCAAAACTTCAGCTCTTTGAGAGCCAGTTTGGTGTAGTGGTTAAGCGTGTGGACTCTTATCTGGGAGAACCAGGTTCGATTCCCCACTCCTCCACTCGCAGCTGCTGGAATGGCCTCGGGTCAGCCATAGCTGTCGCAGGAGTTGTCCTTGAAAGGGCAGCTGCTGGAGAGCCCTCTCAGCCCCCACCCACCTCGCAGGGTGTCTGTTGAGGAGGGAGAAGATATAGGAGATTGTAAGCTGCTCTGAGTCTCTGATTCAGAGAGAAGGGCGGGGTATCAATCTGCAGTCTTCTTCAGTCTTCTTCTAAAAAGGTAAAGGCAGTCCCCCTGTGCAAGCACCAGTCGTTTTCGACTCTGAGGTGATGTTGCTTTCACAACATTTTCACGGCAGACATTTTTATGGGTGGTTTGCCATTGCCTTCCCAGTCATCTACACTTCCCCCCCCAGCAAGCTGGGTACTCATTTTACTGACCTCGGAAGGATGGAAGACTGAGTCAACCTGGAGCTGGCTACCCGAACCAGCTTCCGCTGGGATTGAACTCAGATCGTGAGCAGAGGCTCCAACTGCAGTACGGGGCTCTTCTTCTTCTAGCTCAGAATTAAAAGGTAGGTGCTGGAACTCAAGAGAGGTGAGGAAGGAGGAGGAGGAGGAAAAGAAGACGACGATGACTGCAGATGTACACCCTGCCCTTCTCTCTGAATCAGAGACTCAGAGCGGCTTACAATCTCCTATTTGTTTCTGTTGATGATACAGCTTTTGAAGAAATTAAATCGCTTGAGAAAATTAAAAATAAAAAAAAAAGAAGAAAGATGAGTTTTGTTCTTTCTTGGTGGAAAGAGCGCTTTGAAGCTCTGCGACTCAATGGCCAGTTTCTGGAACGATGGCAACGTCAGGGTCTGCGGTTCGGGTCTCCTCAGCACTGTCTTTCAAGCCCTGCCTGACACAGACTAGCTGCACATCACGGTAGAGTCAAAGGACACGAGTGGTGCGTTGGCCACAGGTTGCTGCTGGATCCTGACCCAAATGAGCTTGAGCGATACAGCAGGTGTTCAGAAACCAGCTATCAAATCCTCAGCTAATTAAACAAGGAAAACAGCACTTCGCGAACATCCTGGCCACTGAAGTGCCCCCTTCTTTTTCCTCTCTCTGAATTTAAATTAAAAAGCTCCCACGTCCCTACAAAAGTTACCTTTGCTCCTACATCCACTCCAAACAGGTTACCTTTTAGATCACGTAAGACAAAAAGGTATCTCAAAGATTTCAGGTTTTCACGGCTGGTAACGTCATTAGGGTTTGTAGAATCTTTCGGGCTCAAGTGCTGTGTTCTACTGGAGAAAGTTTTCCTGTACACAGCAGCCAAGAAGGTCAGAGCGCCTGCTCCGGCTGCAACGCCACTGAGGATGTTCTCCGCAGCTGAGAACGAAACGTCTGGAAGAAAAACTTTCTCCAGTAGAACACGGCACTTGAGCCCAAAAGATTCTACAAACCCTAAAAAAGGTATCTGTCCTCAAAGGAGCTGACTTTCTAGCATTTCATGAGTCATGGTCGATAGGACTGAACGGAAGTAAGGCTAAAGCAGAGACTCATGCAGAGATGCAATAGGAAGCCTCCTCTGAGCGCAAGCAAGGGTATCTTGGGCATCTTTGTGCGGGGAGAGCCTTAAGGCTCCATGAAAGAGAAGGGGCAGAATATCTCATCTATCTATTGAGACTGCTAACGCAAAAGACTCAAACCTGGAGCAGTGGATCATGCAGAGTTGCAGTAGGAAGCCTCTCTTTCTCTCTGAGTCGGCACTGTGGGCTCACAACAAGAGCCTTGAATCATTTCTCATATTAGTGGACTCAGAGACAGAGTTTGGAAGGAAAGAGCTCTCCTCTAGTTCAAACATGACAATGTCTGCCCCCTATTCAACCCCTCCCCCCAAAAAATAAACACTTGGCTTTCTGTAAGCCTTTAACAGAGAGAGCAGACGACTCAAGACGCCCCAGCATCATGAACTGCTTTGCCAGGAAGCTCAGGTGCCAAAGCAGAAAGAGACCCCGGGCTTTGACTAGGCGTGCAGACAGTGGAGTTTGAACAAGTAGGTCTTCTGAAATACATTCCTCATGCCTTCCCACAGCAGACTGACAGAACTGGTCGCTGCTGGCCACCCTAGCTATGTGAAACCTCCACAGACGGATACAGTCTAGCTTGAAATACTAGCTAAACCTTATGAAGAACATCCTGACAGAGCGGTTCTTCCGCGGGACAGTAAAACAGGCGGTGGTGGGCTCTCCTTCTTTGGAGGTTTTGAAAAAGAGGCCAGACGGCCATCTGACAGCAACGCTGTGAACTTGGGTAGGAAGGGTTGCATCAGTGCTTAGTTCTCGTGGCCCTTTCTTACAGACCCAGGGAAATGCTGTCTGCCACTTTGGGGTCAGGAAGGAATTTTTCTCCAGGCCAGTTTGGCCAAGGATCCTGGAGGGAGCTTTTTGGCCATCTTCTGGGCATTAAGCAGGAGTCATAAGAACATAAGAGAAGCCATGTTGGATCAGGCCAATGGCCCATCCAGTCCAACACTCTGTGTCACACAGGGGCCATGAGAACATAAGAGAAGCCATGTTAGATCAGGCCAATGGCCCATCCAGCCCAACACTCCGTGTCACACAGTGGCCATAAGAACATAAGAGAAGCCAGGTTGGATCAGGCCAATGGCCCATCCAGTCCAACACTCTGTGTCACACAGTGGCCATAAGAACATAAGAGAAGCCATGTTAGATCAGGCCAATGGCCCATCCAGCCCAACACTCTGTGTCACACAGTGGCCATAAGAACATAAGAGAAGCCATGTTGAATCAGGCCAATGGCCCATCCAGCCCAACACTCTGTGTCACACAGTGGCCATAAGAACATAAGAGAAGCCATGTTTGATCAGGCCAATGGCCCATCCAGTCCAACACTCTGTGTCACACAGTGGCCATAAGAACATAAGAGAAGCCATGTTGGATCAGGCCAATGGCCCATCCAGTCTAACACTCTGTGTCGCACAGTGGCAACCTGATACCTGGCTTGGTGTCAGGGGGTGAGGCCTAATATGCAGATGAGTTCCTGCTGGAACTCTTTCCTACAAAAAAGCCCTGTGTGAAACAATGGTGTCACCAGGGGGTGTGGCCTAATATCCAAATGAGTTCCCGCTGGAATTCTTTCCTACAAAAAAGCCCTGCGTGAAACAATGGTGACATCAGGGGTGTGGCCTAATATGCAAACGACTTCCCGCTGGAACTCTTTCCTACAAAAAAAGACCTGTGTGAAACAATGGTGTCACCGGGGTGTGTGGCCTAATATGCAAATGAGTTCCTGCTGAGCTTTTCCTACAAAATAAAAGCTCCGCTTAGCAGATTTATTCAGGCTTTGCACTCTCAACCGGCTCTTAGCAAATCTATCAGACCAGTAGATTTTCATCCCACCCTTCCTTCTGGGAGCTCATACTCGGTGCTCCAAGAGTGGGGAATCAAACCCGGTTCTCCCAGATAAGAGTTCACACACTTAACCACTACACCAAACTGGCAAAGAGACGGAGACGGAAGCCAGGGTGTCCCTGGTCCAAACTTTGCCGCAGATTTGCTCAATGGCCTTCGGCAAGTCACTTTTCCTCAGCCTTTCTCTCCCACCCATCTGCAATACGGGGAGGCTGCCGCTGGTCTAACTTCCAGCACTGCTGTGCACAACACAAGGTTAACAAGTATGCCGTGTTCTGAACCTTCACATGCCATTTTGATAGGGTTGTACCCTGCTATGTCCGCCCTGCAAGCAGATCAACCCTAAGCAAACCTCAAAAGGCCTTGGGACAGGGCCAGATTAAACCCTGTGGAGGCGCCAAGGCAGTTGAAATTGGTGTGTGGGGGGGGGGGGTAGCGTTGGCCCTGCCACTAGGCAAATTAGGCAATTGCCTAGGATGCCGGCCTCTTGGGGGCGCCAAACTGGGTGACTTGGTGATGTTATCAGTGCATAGAGGGGCGCCAGAAAGCCTTGCCTAGGGTGCCAGACGGGGCCCCCCTCACAAATTACCTCATATCTCAGAGTCTGAGCGCCCGCCCCACCTTCCAGGGAACCCGCTGCAGCTTGCGGGCCCCTTCTCCAAAGCCGCTTTGACAAAAGCTGCAGGGGAGAGGCAGAGAGGGGCAAACTTGGTGACGACGCCAGCAGCAGCCACTCCAGGCAAGCCGAGCAAAGAGCAGCTCCGTTGCTGGCTGGGAGGGCTGCAAGCAGGGGGGGAAGCCAGCCCGGGACCCCTAAAGACGGGGGGGGGCATAGGCCAGTGTCTACTATGCCTAATTGTTAATCCGGCTTTGCATCTGGTCAGCTTTTGGGTGGGAGATACCCCAGGAAGTCTAGGCAGAGACAGGCAAGAGCAAACCATCTCTGAACATCTCCTGCCTTGAGAATTTCACGGCTGCCACTTGACAGCTCTTCGCACACGCACACACAAAGCTGGGGAGGGATGGTGGCTCAGTGGTAGAGCATCTGCTTGGTAAGCAGAAGGTCCCAGGTTCAATCCCCGGCATCTCCAATTAAAAGAGTCCAGGCAAATAGGTGTGAAAAACCTCAGCTTGAGACCCTGGAGAGCCGCTGCCAGTCTGAGTAGACAATACTGACTTTGAAGGACCGAGGGTCTGATTCAGTATAAGGCAGCTTCATATGTTCATATGTTCAAAGCTGTCTCTCCTTCACCTGCCCCAGCAAAGGGGAAACTCATCGGGTTCAGACAAGAACGCCCTGCGTTGGCGCTCGAGATCGCTTAACCGGTAGAACCCAACAAACGCCAAGCTCGGCTACAGGGCAGAAAAAGCCTTGCCAAACTCTCTCGTGGGCCCGGCCCACCCCACGGCTCCGGCAAGGACAATCCTCGGCTGCATTTCGGACACTGAGTCAGAAAGGGGTTGAGCGACCAACGTTCCCTCTAAGCCGCAGAGTCTTGCGAGCAAAAAATTCTACTTGGTGAGCTGCTGGCAGGAAAGTTGCGAGCGACTGCATCTATGAGCGTGCTCTGGGGTCATCCGTCCTGACAGGGCCGGATTAACAATTAGGCCAAGTAGGCAATGGCCTATGGGCCCCCACGCTTTTAGGGGCCCCAAGCTAGCTTCCACCCACCCACCCACCCCCGGTTTCCCCCCTGCTTGCAGCTCTCCCAGCCTGTAAGTGCAGCCAGTAACTGAGCCGCTCTTTGACCAGCTAGCCTGATGTGGCTGCTGCTGGCGTCATCGCCAGGTTTGCCCCTCTCTGCCTCTCCCCGCCAGCTTTATCAAAGGAGCTTTTGAGAGGGGGCCTGCAGGCTGTGGCGGGGGCCACGAGATTTTGACTGCCTAGGGGCCTCCACAGGGTTCAATCCGGCACTGCTTCCTGAGCTAAGACAAAAAAATGTGCGAGCTGGAGGCTAAAAATCACACTAACTCAGCTTAGAGAGAACACTGGCTAGGACCCTTTGCGCCGAACCGCCTGGGGGCTGCCCGTACCTGAACTGTGGTTCCGAGATTCCAAATGCCCTTCCCACAGGCACAAGTCCCTGGTGCAGCTGGAGTCCAAGAGGCCTAACCTCACACGCCTGCATTTGGCACATCTCTGCCTGGCCTCCTGGCGAGCAAAGCAACACGGCACTGTTCCACCCCACCCCGAATCTGCTCCCACAACTTGCCACAGGTGCCCCAGGTTACCTCACTTCCCCTCTGTCTGTCTCTCCTCTCTGCAGCGAGCGAAGCAGAACTGAAGCGACCTGGCACCGGCTTCCCTCACTCTGAGCGCCGATCCCACCTCAAAAGCAGGCGACGCCCACACCCCAGGTCACGCCGCGCACCCTGCCCTCCTCCTCTCTCCCCCCTACCATTCACTCTACGTCAGGCTCTCTGCCAGGCCGGAGCGCCCCCTTTCCGCCCTCCCCCATGACACGAGCTCTTCAGGCTTTCGTCAGGAAAATGCCAAGGCTAGCTACACCTGATCTGGAAGTTGTGCACCGCTTCGAAAGGCCTTGCCTCTTAATCCACAATACACCGACTGGACTCACGGCAGGGAGGGAGAGATCAAAACGGCCTAGGCCACATCTAAGGTTGCCAAATCTGACTCAAGAAATTGCTGGGGACTTTGGGGGTGGAGCCAGGAGACCTTGGGGGTGGAGCCAGGAGAAGCAAGGGTGTGACAAGCACTGAACTCTGTAGAGAGTTCTGGCAATACACTCCTTTTAAGTGCCTTCACCTCAATAATGAAGGATGAGGGCACCATCTTTGGGGGCTCACAGTATTGGACCCTTTGGTCCAATCTTTTTTGAAATCTGGGGGATGTTTTGAGGAGAGGCACTGGATGCTATGCTGAAACTTTGGTTCCTCTACCTCAAAAAAAACAGCCCCTCCAGAGCCCCAGATGCTCACAGATCAATTATATTTTATGGGAATCAGTCTCCATAGGGAATAATGGAGTGCCCAGCAGATATCCCCCCCCTTTCTGATAATCCTGAAGTGGGGGAGGGCCTCCAAACCAGGGGATCCCCTGCCCCTACCTGGGGACTGGCAACCCTAGTCAGATCCAAGCAAGCTCCCCAGTGCTGTATCCCCTACTGGGACCCTTCTAAACAGAGCTTCCACATTCAAAGGCAGGGCACCAGATTCAGGGGGCAAGTGAAAGGTGTGGTCCCATCTGTGCTGATGAGCTCCCAAACAGAACAAAGAGATGATACCCCTCCTGTCCCTTTCCTCTTGCATCTGGCATACTGCCTATGAATACAGAAGTCCCAGAATGAAGCTGCCATCACTTGCCCCCCGCATCTGGTGTACTGTCTCTGAATATGGAGGTTCCAGACCTTACCACTGCCTCTACCAGCCATCACTTGCCCCCCCACATCCAGTATACTATCTCTGAATATGGAGGTTCCATATCTTACCGCTGCCTCTATTAGCCATCGCTTGCCCCCCCATCCAGTATACTGTCTCTGAATATGGAGGTTCCATATTGTACTGCTGCCTCTATTAGCCATCGCTTGCCCCCCAATCCAGTATACTGTCTCTGAATATGGAGGTTCCATATCATACTGCTGCCTCTATTAGCCATCGCTTGCCCCCCAATCCAGTATACTGTCTCTGAACATGGAGGTTCCATATCATACTGCTGCCTCTATTAGCCATCGCTTGCCCCCCAATCCAGTATACTGTCTCTGAATATGGAGGTTCCATATCGTACTGCTGCCTCTATTAGCCATTGCTTGCCCCCCCATCTGGTACACTGTCTCTAAATATGGGGGTTCCATGCTTTACCACTGCCTCTATTAGCCATCACTTGCCCCCCCCATCCAGTATACTGTCTCTGAATAAGGAGGTCCCATATCTTACCGCTGCCTCTATCAGCTATCACTTGTCCCCTGCATCCAGTGTACTGTCTCTGAATATGGAGGTTCCATATCTTACCACTGCTTCTATTAGCCATCACTTACCCC